>NC_062539.1:8783709-9083709 GCF_022655615.1 Tachysurus fulvidraco
TATGCACACTTAAATACACACATGCTCACACACCACATACACAGAGACACACTTAAGCACACCACACAAAACTAACACACACAGACAGAAACAAGAACAACATGTGCACACACACCACACACACATATACACACACTTAAATGCACACACCACACACACACACACACACACACACACACACACACACACACACACACACACACACACACACACACACACACACACACACACACACACACACACAGACACACAAACAGCAGAATTCTGTTTTTATTGGCTCCCTGTCATAAAAGCTTTGTACTATATTGAAAAGTGTCCCAAAGCTGTTGGGGTCAACACTAACAGTAGTGCTGATTGATTATTCTTACTCCAAATTTGTGACAAAATCTGTTTGGACATCTTGTGCCACCTCAGACCAGTGATAGTTTTTGTTTCACTTGTATAAGCTTTTTTTTTTTTAGGTCGTAGTCACTGAAAAACATGAACACTAGATAATCAAGACCTTATTCCCAGCTAGCCATCAAAGTGAAATAAAGTCCTTTTTGTTTTGTTTTTTAAAACTAGCTGATCTTCTCAAATACAAAGTCTTACCGAGTAGTTAGGATTAAAAAAACATCTAATTAGATTAGTTATAAACATGTAGTTTGTGATACTAAATTAGCCAATAGCGTTTCTAACAGCTATATACAGTACAGAGCAGGTATCGAGTTTTATTTTTTCACTTCGCATGCATGATCTATAAAATAGTCAAGCTATTTTAGTTCTATGTTATGTGTACTTTGTAGGCGTGAAGGAAAAAAACAAACAAACATTTGGTTCAATTACTAGTTTCCTAAAGAAACTTCTGTAGCAGATGGAAGCAGTTTTTTTTTTCTAAACTCATGTATGTATGTCCATTATTTACCTGAAGGCAGCTCATCAACCCAGAGCTACAGACATTAGGTCAGAAAGAAAAGAAACACTTTTCGGACAGTTCACAGATTGTCCATTGTAATGATGTTCTCTGCGGTGAGAAAAAGGTCATCAGACCTTCCTGGGTTTTGGCATTACAGAAATTAATGCAAAATCAAGCAAACTAGCAATTAAAAAAAAATTAGAGCAGATTTTATGTAGATTTGGGCTGACGTGTCATGTGACATCATCATAACACACATTCAGCCAAAAACCCTCTTCGAATCATGAAGTCATGCGCATCAAACATGAGTACAGCTACGATAGACGGTAATTATCTATGTGCCTCGCTGGTAGTAGTTTAAAAACAAAACAAAACAAAAAAAAACCCTAAAGCACAAAAATAAACATCAATCAATGCTGCATCCAAATTATTTTGGGCTCCTACGATCACACAAAACTCTAGAGGACTGATTAAATCATATGTCATCATCACAAAATCAAAAGAAAATAAAGAAATAATCCCACAGATCGTGAGTGCAGAGTTTATTGAGGACTCAGCACATTATGTTGGTTGTATGTAAACAAACAGTGTTAATGTTACTCATTACAATCACATGGAAACAAGTTACACATTTAAATTACATTTAAGATAAACATAAAAAAAAATAGATTATAGTCTCAAAATAGCTTAAAGGGAGATGGACGTCTGAAGTACGGTACGTGTTTTTATCTCCCTGTGTCCAATTCCCAAAAGCTGCATCTCATCTTTTCAGAGTTGTTGATGCTAATCAAAAGTGACAGTTAGTGCCATTACAAAACAAAACACAAACACCTCAATTTATATAGATCCATGAAGCAATTATCGATGGTTAAGAATTAAAAGGTAGCTCTTGTCTCTGTTCAGTCATGTTAATTGCTTCCCCAGATCTTTGTAAGCAAGCAATTTTATGGCATTGGACCTTCACAAATTTCAGTCTCTGATGTAAATGAATGTGTTCTTGTGTTAAATGGTTTTATCTCCTCAGCTATACTCATGCCTCTCAGAGAGAAACTCAGGAGGCTTGACTCACTAATTGCTTCGCTTTGTCTTTTCATCAATTTGGCTTAAGCAGGATGTGCGTATCTCTCTATCTCACTCACTCCCAGTCCCTCCTCCTCATCATTACATTAGCGAGATCAAGACAAAGTGCAGAGCGTTGCTATTTATTTTTCATGTCTTCGCTTGGACCGTTTCTTTTTTAATCCCTTCGATATAAAGTCACTGTATTGTTTTGTGTTAAATAGCGAGAGTTATAAAAAAACATGGGAGCTAAAGGGAAGCAATAAAGATACATGGTGTTGGAGCAGAGAGCAAGACAGGGGAAAATGTAGTATGTTCAGCAAGTTAAGGAGTTGTCACGCTTAAAATAGGCAGAAAAAAAGAGGACGAGAGGGTGGCACGGGTCGCTTGCGCTTAAACTGCTTTAGATTAATTGATCCTCCTGTGAACTTAATGAGCTGGAGTCCTTAGACAAAGACAGCTTCTGCAGAAGACAAAGCTAATGGGCACTTGCACACAACACACAGAGCAGAAGAACTACTTTCTCTCTTTCACTGTCTTCTCCAGCCAACAAGCCACATCTGTTGTAATGAACTAGGCTTTCAAAAACATCAAGATACAGTCTAATCCATTCACTAAATGTTTTTTTGTTCACAGTTCCAGAGTTTTGTAGCATGACTGCTTAATTGATAATGCAGGTGTAATAAGATAATAATAATAATAATAATAATAATAATAATAATAATAATAATAATAATAATAATAATAATAATAATAATAATAATAACAACAAGAAGCAAAAGAAGAAGACACTCCTGATGCATACCTAATATAAGTTGGTATCACAAGGAAAGTTCTGATCAGAAGCTAAAACATCTACCCATATATAAGCTGTTCTGCTTATGGCAGGGTCACAGAGATCCTGTAGTCTGTCCCAAGAGACTCATTTCATAAAGCAGGAGACACCTTGGCCAGGGTGTCAGTCCATCACAGGACACAATCACACATAATTCAAGGAGGCCAATCAGCCTAACACACATATGTGGACACACAATTAGCCTAACACACATATAAGTCCCTGAAGCACAGTGAGGACAAGCAGGACTTCCACCCCCAAAACATAGATATATAACCCCAATTTTCCCCCTGCAGTCTTAATTAGCTTAAATAATTCATCCTGCTATCACGTATATTACAACTGTCTCTGTCTCTGTCTCTCTCTCTCTCTCTCTCTCTCTCTCTCTCTCTCTCTTCTCTCTCTCTCTCTCTCTCTCTCTCTTATGTCAGAAGTCCTTTTTGAGTACCTCAATCACTGCTCATATTTTGAACTCGTTTCACCTTTAACGATAACAGTTCAACAGTTCACCATTTCACCATTCCTCCATGCCAAATAAATACTTTTCCCCCCGTTTTTTTGGGAAAATACAAAGACTTTCAGCTCCACCACCATCACTACTGTGTTAGTAGAAAATGTGTGAATCCACTAGAGCTAATGAGATGATAATCTAGTACATTAAAGCATCAATAGCTCTAAAAGCTCTTAGCTATTTTGTTTATTAAATACAGCCTATCTGTTTTAACCCAGAACTCATGAAGCTGACCTAATGAACAAATGCATTACGGTCTGGAAGAAGCTTCAAATTTAGTTTTAACACTATTTTCCAGTTACGGCCCTGAGGTGTCTGTAAATTGCTCACTTTGCTGCCTGTCTCTCTGCAACCTCTACTGTAGCTTGAGCTCCGGGTTCAAATGGCTTGGTAATTATCAAAAAAAAAAAAAAAAGGTTTTGTTTTCTGAAAATTTGATACATTTGTTTTACTTGATAGTGCTCATAGATCAGGATTTTATTTAAAACATAGTAGCTGTAATGTCAGGGAGTCATAGAAACAGGGGATTTAGTTTTAATTTGTACAGTACTGTACATATCTATTCTGATACACACAGACACACTTTGATATTATGGCCTAGATCTCTAAAGCTGGGTAATCATTGGCATAAACTATACAAGTCTTTTCTGTTTTGGTGCTGCCAGGGATTTGGTATTGAATATTGCTATAGAAAGATTAATTTGCTCTTTATCTCTTCTCTTTCTCTTATTAATTTTTTGGCAGTCCTTATTTTTCTTCTGAACACATGGCCGTACATGCACACACCAAGAACGCTCATCAGCAGGCATGGGCTAAAATTAAATTTCACCTTGGCAGGGATCTCATTCAGGACTCCCTTTAGTGTGATCCCTTTAGCTTCAGTTCAGCCTCTCTAATCAGGAAAATAATGAGCGCAAGGTCAAGATGCCATGATTCTTGTTAAGCTTAGAATGAGAAGTTAGGGTTAGGATTCTAACTTTACCTGACTTCATTAGTAGACAGATACTATGAGAGACAAATACTTTGATGGGGAGTAATAAGAGGGAAAAGCAGTGGTGGGTTAGTTTTTTTTTTTTCCTATTGCTATCCTGTTAGTTCCTACTAAAGAGATAGCACCCAGGGTGAATGAAACGTAACAATCGTTTTCCCCAAAACACAAAAAGTAAGCCAACATCTTTACATTGAGCACCTTAACACAGTGAAGGAAAATGTAATCTACAACTTTCTGCATACAAGTTTACAGATTTATGCATTTGTCTAGTGTTGCTGTGATTGGCACTGGAGAGAGACTAGGCCATTTCTCCCACAAAGCAAAATTGGCGCACCGTGAATGACAGAAATCTAACATCAGTAACATGCACTTTTTTCCTGCCTTCAAACTGTCTCCTGCCTCAAACTGAGTCAGAAGAATCAACCTTTACCCCAGTTCAGATCAAAGATTCACAAAATAACAAGACCACACCATGTGTCCAGACCGGTTGCTTTCTCATATGCTGATTTCTGTACTGATAATAGCTGTTAGTGCCACTATCAGCAGATAATAGCTGTTAGTGCCACTATCCATATGCAGGAGTATATATACCTACACTGAAAAGCCATACACTCCTTATACAGCTACAAAGGAGATGCGGTCTGATGATCCCATCATGACTAAAAAAAAATCTTGCATGTTGAACCATGACCCAGTCTACCAAGGAGTCTTAAAGAATAGTAATCAGTATGGAGTAGTATAGTATAGTTTGGGCTAATGCTACCTAATAGAATATTTGTTCAGTAAATAATTCTATCTGCTCTGAAAACTTTAACAATGGTGGTAAGAATAAAATGAAATCGCTAAAGCATTCATGCATTGAAATATTTAGCGTATCCTATTGTATCGTACTCATTGAAATTCTCTCCGACATCTGCATACTTGAACAGCATCAGGTTTTTGATGGCTACATTAACCTGTAGTAAAAAAACTGAGACAACTGCACTCTGTCGATTGCTAGCGGTCATTTTCCCCATGAAATTCTGATTCTGATTCAGAGACCGAGGCGAGGCATCTAACAAGGTGGCAAGTAGCCCGACGTATCGTACCACGGAGTCAATCATAGCAGCCTTACAGTATGTGGTATGATACGTCGGGCTAATTGCCACCTTGTTATTGTAAGAAAATTCGTAAGTTAAGTCAAACTATTGTAACTTAGAGACTATCTGTACTTACAGAATGAAATGCATTCCAGTGTTTCATCTTATTGCTTTGGTGTCTTGTGGAACATTTTCATTAAAACGAGTTAGCTTATACCCGGAATTCGAGGCATAATCAATTTAGTCAGAACTAGGACAGCTGTGTACATGCTATCCAGATTATCTTATTATAACACAGATTGTACGTCACACAAATTGTGAATATAATATCTACAAGAGTGTTTATTTACCTGCACAGTTAAAGAGCTTTTTAATGATTTATTTTTCTTACACACACATACACACACATAAAGCAAAAACCTTAAAACCACTGACAGGTGGAGTGAATAACATTGATTATCTTGGTACAATGGCACCTGTCAAGGGGTGGGATACGTGGACAGCAAGTTAACAGTCAGTTTTCAAAGCTGATGTGTTAAAAGCAGGAAAAGTAGGCAAGCATAAGTATCTAAGTGACTTTGACAAGAGACAAATTATGATGTCTAGACATGATGGCTAGAGGACATAGCCTCCGAATTCCCCAGATCTTAATCCGATCGAGCGTCTGTGGGATGTGCTGGACAAACAAGTCTGATCCATGTAGGCTCCACCTCACAACTTTCAGGATTAAAAGGATCTGCTGCTAATGTCCTGGTGCCAGATACCATAGCACACCTTCAGAGGTCTCATGGAGTCCATGCCTCAATTTATCAGAGCTGTTATGTCTATCTATCTATCTATCTATCTATCTATCTATCTATCTATCTATCTATCTATCTATCTATCTATCTATCTATCTATCTATCTATCTATCTATCTGTCTATCTGTCTGTCTGTCTGTCGTCTGTCTATCAAATAAAATAGACAATAAAACCACTTTATACAGTCTCCCAATAAGATGGCAGCTCAGAGCAATTAGAATTTTTTCCTCTTTATTATTTTTTCCGGCTGTGAGTCTCGCCTTGAGGGAACAGGCTGCATTTGACAGACGCCTGTGTGTAGCAATGACATTAGTGTGATATTAGCTTTCATATTTTATGTAAGCAGGGAAGTATATTTGACATATATTTGAAATCCCACCTGTTATACTGTAGCTAAACTGCAACGGGGAGATAGAGAGAGATCTCATTACTCTCTCGCTCCCTCTCTCTCTCTCTCTCTCTCTCTCTCCCTCTCTCTCTCTCCTTTTATTCTGGTCAGGAGGATAAATGGATCCTGACATGAAGAGAATGGAGAAATGATTAATGACCTTACTGATTTTTTGGGGGGAGTAGAATGAGTGAGAGAGAATAAAAAGGATAGAACAAAAACATAACAAAACAAAACTTAGACATGTTTGATTTTATAGCAGTGTTGAAGAAAGGATGATAGAATAAACAGACGTATACAATTCATGCACACACACGTGTACACACACACACACACACACACACACACACACACACACACACACACACACACACACACACACACACACACACACACACACACCTAACCACTGAGGTTGGTTGAATCTCTTTGACATCCATAACATTTCTATGAAGCCTCTCTGTTTAGTGTCTTCAGGCACCCCCCCCCCACACACACACACACACAGACACACACTCAATTGTAGCAATGTAATGGAACACAAATGGCACACACAGTAGTAATAGTGCACACACACACACACAGACACACAGACACACACACACACACACACACACACACACACACACACACACACACACACACACAACTCAGTGTCATGTGGCCATCCTCATAAAGTACAGCTCAGTCAAGCATCAGAAAACACACAAACGCTCGCAAACACACACACAGCCTCACATGTAAAGCGCTGACCAAGGTTAGCTGTCCTTGTCACCCCAAAGCAAATATTCTTTAGGTTCAAGTGGTATCATGACCTCTGAACTGTTTGTGTGTGCCTGAGCGTGTGTGTGAGTGTGTGTGTAAATGGGTTAGTCTACATGATAGATGAAGCTAAAGTGACTTTCATTTCTAGAGACCTCTTCAATTCATTTATGGGTCAAAAAACCCATATGGTGTTTTTCTCATGTATAAGGATCCTCTGGAGAGTAAATACTTCATTTATTAAATTAATTATATAAAATCAACTTCGTTTCACAACTAAAGACAGATTGCCTTATTTACATTAATATGACTCAGAGAGTTTTTGCAGAAATGACATTATTTAGGTCATACGTTCACTTTGAGTTTTTAAGGGGCTATATATTTATATAGAGAATATAGCCCACAGCAACATTTGGTTTCTCTCTGTGTGTGTGTGTGTGTGTGTGTGTGTGTGTGTGTGTGTGTGTGTGTGTGTGTGTGTGTGTGTGTGTGTGTGTGTGTGTGTGTGTGTGTGTGTGTGTGCAGGTGGAACTGCATTGTGAGTGTAAACATGTGTCCTTTGGGCCCTTAGGGCTTCTCAACCTGCAGCTTTGTAGTTTTTTTGTGTGTGTGTGTGTGTGTGTGTGTGTGTGTGTGTGTGTGTGTGTGTGTGTGTGTGTGTGTGTGTGTGTGTGTGTGTGTGTGTGCGTGTGTGTGAGTGTATGAGTGTATGCTGTAAATATTTGTACTCTCCTTATGAAGAAAGCCCAGTGGGAGAGTAAAAGGCCAGATGGCCTCTGTGTGATTTGTTTTACAGCACAATGTGCCTATGAATATCCATACACATATCACAGACATGTTCAGAAGTTATAGCCCTAACCTGAGACCAGGTGCAAGTGAGCAAACACACACACACACACACACACACACACACACACACACACACAGGTGCTCACAAATACACACAGACAGCTGCAGAATAGTGTAATAAATACGTTGATAATTTTAGGGTGTATATCTGGGATATTTATGAAAGCATAGCGTGTTAGATTTCTGTGACAGAGAGAGAGAGAGAGAGAGAGAGAGAGAGAGAGAGAGAGAGAGAGAGAGAGAGAGAGAGAGAGATACCATATACAAGTATAATTAAGTAGAATTTGACAAGGCAGTAGCTTGGCCAGGTTTCTGTATCCGATAAAGAAAGGAAGGAAATAGAATGGTTCAGATGACTCTCTCTAACCCCATACAGACCAAATTGAGATTCCCTCCTGTAATATGCATTGACACTTCAAATTCAAACAAAGGTGCAAACAAATAAATGAACAAAAGAATAAATGAAGCAATAGAAATTCCTGTCAAGAAGATATGGAGTTTGAATCCCAATGAGGACACAGCCGTCCGTAGCCGAGATCCCAAGAGAGCAGAAATGAATCGTGCTCTCAGGGTGGGAGGGATGACACACTCTCTCACCTGTCAATCAGAGCAAGTATTAGCTAGCTGTCTGTGAGCTCCTGTATGGGGAAGAGCATAGATAGCACTTTCCTTCATTTGTGTTAGGCTGCACAGTTACAGCAGCAGTTTTCTTCACATGGCTTGAAGGGAGCCTGTGTTCATCTTGGTAATTGGTAGTCGTATGATAGAGACGTGGCTAGTGAGTGGAAATTGCCAGGTGACCAAAAATTCTTTACTACGTTATTACTAAGTGTGATTTCCACACACAGTGAATGTCACACTTTGATCAAGTTGGATAGGTACATGCTATAAAGACATCTGAGGGGAAAAATGAAATCAGAGCTGTCAGATTGTTCATGATGCCCCTGCACTTAGATACAGAAAAAAATATATCAGTTATTCATTCTGTACTGATAGTAGAACAGATTTTTTATTATTATTTATTTATTTATTTTTTAAAAATGGTCACATAGAAATGTGCGGAATTTAGCCAACAGTGAAAAATGGCAGATTTTTCCTAGATGATCAGTAGATTAAGTGACACAGTGCAAACGTATTATTTGATAACGTTATTTGTTTCTTAATTAATTCATACTTAGTGATAAAGTCATGGATGTTGCGTTTCTTTTAGATTAGGTCATACATGACAGACTCTTGCACTGGAGTCCACTTACATGCTTCTCATTTACAAGGCAAAGCAAAGATGTCCCTATTAATCATATGATTCAGCCCGGACTTTGGCCATGTGCATTTGTTTTGTTTATGTTTCTCGTCACGTGTCTGCCCCGCCTTCGTCTGCTCCTCCCTGTCACCACACCTGCTCCTCATTGTCATCATTGTCTTGTGTATTTAAGTGTGCCGCGTTGCCGATGGCAGGGCGGAATCTACTGTTGTCTTGTCCTGTCTTCAGTCCGTGTCCTGTTTAGTGTTTCTTTCGTTATTAAACCCTGTTTTGTTTTGCTATCCTGCGTCTGGGTCCGTTTCCTGCCCCGTGTCATGACATAGGGGTTTATGAACATTTAGAGGTCCTATACCCCAACATCCACAGGATTCACCTCCTGCTCTATCCATTTTCTTTTTTTATGAATGAAAAGAACTAATATCTATTAGTTATTAATGGCTTTAACTAGAAGTAATGAACTAGCAAAGTGCTGTGTATTTTAACTTTTACCACTAACCTTCTCCATTTTCTAGGTTGCGTCTCAGTCAGCTCTCTAGTTCAGTAGTCAGGGCACTGATCATGGAGTCGGACATTTTAAGGGCTGTCTTTCTCAAACGCTAAATCCTTCCTGCGCGCTAGAACGTTGACACCCAAAAACAATGCCATATTTTCAAAAGCTCTTTTGAAACTCTTTTGAACTCTCAACTTGATTTACACATGTAAGGAGCTTGTTATCATTGTTGTAGCTCTTATGTTAGGGTCTATACGGTGTGCTTGAGTCTTAATATTTAAAAAAAAATTTTTTTCAAATCTTCTATGTACCTTACAAGGAAATGTAATAGAACCATCAAATATTTTCTAAAATGTACTTTAAATATTAAAAAGAAATGTCAGATAGATATCTGTCCTGCCTTTTGTTATTGTTGTTGGTGTTGTAATGTTGCTCTAAATCGAGCCATCGATGACCCAGTGTGTAGTGAGCCAGTGTAAATTTTTCATTAATACACAAATGAATAAATGATCAATGTCCCTATTTATACAGTAGATAAAAATGTTTGAGGATGTGTTTTGTGCCCATGGTGTGATGGGGAGCCTTTTCGGCACTCTGCACTTTTCAGATAATTATACTGGATATCTTTAATTGTGAAAAAAATGATGATTACAAAATTCAGAAAATTATTTTTCAGAATGCTCTAAAACATAGACACACACATACACACACACATACACATACACACACACGCACACACACACACACACACACACACACACACACACACACACACACACACACACACACACACACACACACACACACACACACACACGTGTGTGCAAGGCTAAGCACTTCACTTCTGGTGCTGGTTTAGTAAATTTTAGCTTTAGAGGAAACACTTTCTTTCATCTCTTTCAGAATAGCTGGATTGCTCTTTAGAGGAATTGAGAACGCCTCTGCTCTTCTGAATCAGCGAATGCATCGGGCCATCCGCCAAAACCTGCCTCTCTCTTTCTTCCTTTTTCCCCTCTCTCTTCTCTTTCAAGGCCTCTGAGGTTTGCGGCTGAGCGCCTCACAGATCTCAGTGCTCCCTCCCCTCTGACAGAGGAAGGCAGCCGAGCTAATTAACTTATTTAATGCAGAAGCTTCACGCTCATAAGGCGCGAGCTCAATCAGTCAGCAAATAAATTAATAAATAAATAAAAAGCATAAAAGTTGCTAGTGCTTTCTGATGAATTAAAAAGGCCAGGCCAGCAGCGCCTGGTCCTGTTATCACTTTTAATTTGCCTTTTATTTTATTACTTTCTTTTCTTGTCTGCCCATTTTCCCCTTAGCCCCTTAGCCATGTCAACCTCAGTATGTGTGTGTGTGTCACGTCAAAGAGTGAAAATGAATTAATTGCAAGCCGGCTCGAACAAGCCAGAAACAATTGGCATGAAATGTAGATATTGAAATTGCATTTAGAAGGGTCAGTGGTGTGTGTGTGTGTGTGTGTGTGTGTGTGTGTGTGTGTGTGTGTGTGTGTGTGTGTGTGTGTGTGTGTGTGTGTGTGTGTGTGTGTTTCATATTGTATACACTATGAAGAATTATCTTTTGCCAAAGTATATTAAAATATTAATCAATGTGTGTGTGGGGGGGGGAGGGGGGTGTTTGTGTGCACATAGCTGTGGGCTTCTTGCTGTGTGTTCGCTGAATCAGCTGTAGATTTTGACCACTTAAACACATCTCACACTGTAAACATCAACCCTAGGGCAGATTATTAAATATGCACATACACACTCATTCAATGTCAAATGTCAAAAAGTGTGTGTGTGAGTGTGTGTATGTGAGTGAGGGAGAAGGAGAGAGAGACAGAGACAGAGAGAGAGAGAGAGAGAGAGAGAGAGAGAGAGAGAGAGAGAGAGAGAGAGAGAGAGAGAGAGAGAGAGAGAGAGAGAGAGAAAGCAATAAGCACACAAAGAGACTGAAAGAGAAAATTGAATTTTAACTCTGACCTTTATGTTGGGAAGAAACAGAGAAAGGAAATGCACAGACAGAGAAAGGAAAGCTATATGTAAGCACATTGTATGCATGAAGAATTTGATTTCCTTTTGTATGTGTAGCATCTTTTCTCCCACTGCAATATTAATAATCTTTAAAGTGCTATGTCCTAAGGTGTACAGGGTCATCGTCGTGTGCTGGGCCCCTTTCAATTTCTTATTTTCTTCCATTTTGACTGGAAAAATAGAGACAGGTATATATATATATATATATATATATATATATATATATATATATATATATATATATATATATATATATATTAATATATATATATATATATATATATATATATATATATATATATATATTAATATATATATATATATATATATATATATATATATATCTATATATATATATATATATAGGCAAGGCAAGGCGAGGCAAGTTTATTTGTATAGCACATTTCATACACAGAGGTCATTCAAAGTGCTTTACATAGAAATTAGGATACAGTTTATAAAAGAGAAAAAAAAAAAAAATATATATATATATATAAAATAAGAAACAGGATAAAATCCTAACAAGAACAAATAACAATTAAAGAAAATAGATGTGATTTTAATAAAAACAGTTTAAAATGTGTTAAAAAAAAATAAAACAGGAGTAAAAGTGGTTTGGATAAAAAGTGCAGTCAGTGTGAAGCAGCACAGTGCTCATTCAGTAAATGCAGAGTTAAACAGATGTGTTTTTAATCTTGATTTAAAAGTGTCTACTGTTGAAGCACATCTGATCTTTTCTGGAAGCTGATTCCAGCTATAGGTGGCGTAATAACTAAATGCTGACGCACCTTGTTTTGAGTGAACCCTTGGTATCTCTAACTAACCTGATCCTAATGATCTGAGTAGTCTGCTTGGTTTATATTCAGTTAGCATATCTGTCATGTATTTCGGTCCTAAGCCATGAAGTGATTTATAAACCAGTAACAATACTTTAAAATCTATTCTAAATGTAACTGGAAGCCAGTGTAAGGACCTGAGGACTGGAGTGATGTGCTCAGATTTTTTGGTTCTGGTCAGAATTCTGGCAGCAGCGTTCTGTATGAGCTGCAGCTGTCTAATGGTCTTTTTGGGGATCCCAGTAAGGAGTCCATTACAATAATCCACCCTGCTGGTGATGAAAGCATGAACAAGTTTCTCTAATATATATATATATATATATATATATATATATATATATATATATATATATATATATATATATATATACAGACAGGTGACGTATTAAAGGAAAAATCAGTAGCGAGATTTAAGAACGGTGCTTTGGATTGCTCGCTCTATCACCTTCATCTAAACACCAACTTAGGCGATATCTTTCAGAAGCATGACATTTATCACTCCAGGAAAGTTCTGGAGACGTGAAATCCCTGCTTCTGAATCGGTTCTGGCAGCTTAAAGTGGCTCCACACCTTACTAGGACATACTATGGACTTTATGGTTATGGTGCACTATTTTTGCTGTTGCTAGCTCTTCTGGACTGAGATTGATGTGATCTGTTGGAACCAGACTTACATCCAAGTTCCCAGAGTTTTAAGTGCTGCTCTCGGCGATGGGACAACCCTAAGGAAACCTACTGTAAATCTTTACACAACTCATTAACTGCTCGCACTCACAGTGTTGCCAACATTCTTTTTTTTAATAGAAAAACACTAAATACAGTATATATTTGAAAAAAATACTGTATTGCATGATGATGTTTTTCGGGGGGCACGGTGACTTAGTGGTTAGCACTTTCGCCTCACACCTCCAGGGTTGGTGTTCGATTCCCGCCTCCGCCTTGTGTGTGGGGAGTTTGCATGTTCTCCTCGTGCCTCGGGGGTTTCCTCCGGGTACTTCGGTTTCCTCCCCCGGTCTAAAGACATGCATGGTAGGTTGATTGGCATCTCTGGAAAATTGTCTGTAGTGAATGAGAGTGTGTGTGTGCCCTGTGATGGGTTGGGACTCCATCCAGGGTGTATCCTGCCTTGATGCCCGATGACGCCTGAGATAGGCACAGGCTCCCCGTGACCCGAGAAGTTCGGATAAGTGGTAGAAAATGAATGAATGAATGAATGTTTTATTTTATTCCTCTTTTTCACTTTTACCTGCAATTGCATTGTGACTATAACAATATAATATCTTGAAATAATTTTTTGTTCGTTTGTCTGTCTGATTTTTTAGTGGCGATAATGTATATATGAAAAAAATTGATTCATGAGTTGTAGTAATGAGTTACTAAGTGACAATAATGAGATTATATCTGGAAATAATGATGATCTAAGAAAAAAAAGGAACACAAAAATCACACCTTGCAGTTCAGGGCTTTTGTACAACATTTATTTATTACAGCAAAGATAAAAAAAGAAAGATTTTGTAAGCCATTAAGAAATTTTTTGAAGAACTTACAACCTCACTGGGCCACATATTAAAGAAAGCCCTACAAATCTAGCTAGCATTAGTGCGTTGCTGTATTTATTGACCATAGCTCAGTATGTAGGAGCTAAGTTGGTTGTGCAGGGGAATCTTAATGGTTGTGTAACGTATTCACATAATGCATGCTGGTCATTGCACTGCACTGATGAGCTAATCTACACATTTTATCAAAACTCTGAGGCTGAGATATACAAACCAATCTGATATAATGTGACAAATAACACATTAAATGCTAGTTTTATGGCCGAATGTCTCATAAACAAATACAAGGGTGAATTAGATGGCAGTTTCTGGAGTGCCTCGAGGAGAGCTTTGAGAAAATAATCTGACAAAGATATATAGTCATGGTTTTGCATTAAAAAAATAGCAATAGCCTTCCATACTGTATTTCCAAGATGTGATGCATAAGAAATCAGACAATGATGTAACTGGGAAAGTCAAAGAGTGAGAAAAAATGCTGAACTACTTCTACTAAAGGTCAAATTCCTTTAGAGTCAAAAAAGAAATCTTGTTAAGAAATCTATTCAAACTGACTTGTGGCAATGATACCTGGCCTGAAAGCTTTGGCGGTTGCATACAACTGGAAAAAAGACAACGCTGAAAAACTGTAGTGAAGACTGTGATCGTACAAAACATTAGCAGAAAGGTGTAAAGTCTTATAACAAGTTTTGAGATGTTTGGTTCTTAAAGGCACTGGCTTGTAAGAAGATAAGCTAGTAAGAAGTATTAGGAAGTATTAAGCTAAATGTGCCCCATTCTGCGCTCCGGTCCTGCCCTTCTGGTTGAAGTCTTATCACTTGGAGGCTGCTCACTGTGGCACCACAGGGACAGCCTGGTGATATATGAGGTTGGTGTGGATAGTACCACTTAGAAACAATGAAGAGGGCTTTGGACTGCAATTGTCATGAACAGTTTTGATACGTCTGATAACCTACGAGGCAGACATCATGTTAAAAATAGAATGAATTTCCTGGTAGTACACATAGATGGAAAACAATTTATAATCGCACTCTGGTGTCACTAAGATAGATTTAAAATGTATGATTTCTATACGGAATTTATATAGTTCTGTAAATCAGCTTTGTAACAATGTCAGTTGTTAAAATAACTTGACTTGACTTGACAACTACAACTGAATTAAACTGAATATCTGTAAGACTTCAGCGTTTCCTGTCTGCCAATGACGTATAGTGTCTGATAAAAAAAAAAAAGGATTGATTAATGTATGTCGAAAAAAGGAAAGAGGTTTTGATCCATTGAGCTCTATTTAGTCGATTAAGTGGTAAACCGTTTCTTTCAGTATGTTAATGACTTGCTCAAACACAGTGCAAACACAATTAAGACCTACTTATTGCAGAAGTCAAATGGAGCAATTACGCACTCAGTATTAACACATTATCACAGCATTAAGTCAGAGCGAACAGAACTGCTGCGTGAGATCACTTGGGCAGAAGAGAAAAACCAAGGTCAAAGTGCACCTGCCTTTAATAAAGCACTCATTTAAAGTCCCATTAGAATCCGAGCAGATGTGCCAGAACCTCCGGTTTATTTGGAATATTTATGATTTTGACCCCCCCTACCCCGCCGCCCCCTTGCTTCAGAGATACAGGGGGCATCTGGAAGCTGCACTCTTTTAGTGCCTTCTCAGCTAAACTAGCAGTCTGACCAAACATGGATCACATTTATCTGGTTGAAAAAAAACATTCAAGGAAGTGGAGAAAGATTGCAGGATATAAAACATAAAGCATTTCCCCAAGGTAAACGTTGAGGTAATGGAAGAAGAAATATGCTACCTTACATTACTATCTATAATCACTTAGCATCATAACCACCTGTAATCAGCATCATTTGGAATCACTTGTGACGGAAACCTTTTCGTGAAAAAGCAGCGTCCCATTCCGTCCCAACGGAACGGTGATGCACATGACTCGACGTTCTCAAATGATCTAGATTTTCACAAAAGGTCTGGCTGAATGTGAAGGAAAGTAAAACAAGCAGTATGCTAAAAGTAAGAAAGTAAAAATAACATTACATACTTAAAAGTACGTGGATGCCAAAAGTGTTCATTGGGGTTGTAACTTGTTTTTCCAATATTTCATCTCATTATAGTGACGTCAGCCCTCGTTATTAGTTTTTACTATAAAGTTATAATGATACACTGTAAGTCTAAATTCTAGTGGGCAGCTGATCATCACTTTGAAGCACACGATTGTGTAAAACGTCTTTGTATGCTGTAGTATTACAATTTCCCTTAAAGTTCATCAAAATTTCCCTAAACGTTCACCAAAATTGACCTAAAAGTACCTGTTTCAGCACGACAATGCCCCTGTGCACAAAGCAAGCTCTATGCAGACACGATCTACCAAAGCTGATGTGGAAAAACTCGAGCCCTGACCTCAACCCCACTGAATAAATTTGGGATAAATTGGAAAGCTGACTGCACCCCATGTCTCACCACCAGATATCTCTGTCTGACCTCACTAATGTTCTTGTGGCTGAATGGGAAAAATCCACATAGCCATGCTCCAAAATCTAGTGAAAATCATGCTCGGGTTGTGTGAAGGTTATTACAGCAGCAAAAAGAGAACAACTCCATAGTTTTTGAATGACCATATACGGCTGTGATATTTATTCATCATTTTATTTCGACTTTTTGACTAGTATGTTCACTTATGGCCAAACCCATCCGTATTGAGAGATATTTATAAAATCAATAGGTAGTTTGTTTAAATAAATAAATAAATAAATAAATAAATAAATAAATAAATAAATAAATAAAAATCCTCTCTCCATCATATGTTTTATGTCCAGCATCATGTGCACATTTCTCTCTTCTCTATCTCTTCTCCTGCAGCATAGTTCTCCGTCTAGCTCGTTTAGCAGCGGTCTATCTTGTT
Source organism: Tachysurus fulvidraco (assembly GCF_022655615.1). Classification (NCBI taxonomy): domain Eukaryota; kingdom Metazoa; phylum Chordata; class Actinopteri; order Siluriformes; family Bagridae; genus Tachysurus; species Tachysurus fulvidraco. Next base: position 8,800,966 of record NC_062539.1, read on the forward strand.
CCATAGCTGATATATAATCCTGTTGTGTGAGCTGAAAAACATGTTAAAATGTTGTGCATTTGGGATCCAGTGCTGTGTTTTTCTGTGTGTTTCTGTGTGCTTGTGTATGTTGCAGAAGCAGAAGGTGGCATTAGCATCAGTTGGGCAGGGTCAAGAGCTATCTGTCATCCCCCACCACACTGCCCACACATTCTGTCATCAGTGTGTGTAGTGTGTGTTTAGTGTATAGTGGGCAGCATTGTGAACCAAATGTTTCTCAAAATTTTTGCTTGTTATTCTCACTTCTGTTTCTCGGTTTCCTTCTCTCTTCATGAGTTCCACAGTATTGGCTTATGGTAGGTCCAATATTTTGTACCCGTTCATTAATATCTGGTAGGAAGAATGAGCAAAGGATTGTGGCGTGCAAGGAGAAGCAGCCTTGTTCATAGCAGCACTGTGAAAAACATTGAGGTCGATTTAATTTTATGTAAATTAAATGTAGCCCAGACCAGCTGTGCCTCAGGAGACAGTGTGCAGTTATACGACTGCTAATAATCGTCAGCATAGATAGCTCCAACTTGCTCAGTTTTCTCTTATCTAAGGAAGCTTTCACAGTGGCAGTTTATTCCAAAACAGCACGATTCGCATGAATAATGTGGTAATGTGAAAGCTGTCATGTGGACTGGGAAGTGCACTATGGTACCAACCCCCTGAGATACCTACAGTATAGGAGATTGTGTGAGTTCAGGTTGCATTGCAACTCTGCTGTAATTTCTGTAAATGTTAACACAACTTGTACTCGGGTTTGCACTTGTTCAGGAAGTAAAGTAAAGTAAACCTCTACGTGTGCTTTAGACAAGAATGAATTCATTAATGGCCACAACACACACATATCATGAGTGGCAAGGGAACGTTGTGGGACACAGAAGTGGTGAGAAGTCTTACTACACATAATAACACCATAATTATGGTTAGTTTACCATGCACCTTTGTGATTATGGAAGATGAACGCAAATGCACCAAGGTTTCAGACCAATGCTGGACACATTCACACTCGGATTCACATTGCAGTAAACGTGCCCAGTGTAAAATAATCACATAAGTTTCAAGAAGGTTCTTTGGTGATTTGTCGAGCTAAGAATAAACCTTTAATAATGATCTGTTATATGTTAACTGACTCATCTAGGACACAGAAAAAAAAAAAGCAATATAGATGTACAGTATATGAACTCCATACATTTGTGATTTAAATGGTTCATTGTAGAAAGAAACACCTCTTAGATGGCAAATGCTCCAGGCGGTGTGTGTACATCAACCTGAGAGGGAGCCGAGGGTGATATTTGTCCTGAGTGCGGTGTGCTTGTACATTTTCGCTGGGATAATGGGGAGAAAATGACTGATTGAACACACAATACAGACAAAGAAGGGACATAAATCCTGCCTTATAGGACATAAGGGTGCAATAGCACAGCCTTTTAAGACAAACGTGTTCAAAGAGCTACATAAACCCTGTAGAAGCTTTTCATGACAATTTAAACCTAAATAAATATTTTGAAAGGCTTATTTCACTAGGTGTCAGTGGTCATAAAAACTTCAATTTAGACGTCGACGCCTAAGTTAATGCTGCATTATGACACTTTCCCGCCTGACAAACTATATGTTAGAATGTCAGATAGATAAATGTCAGATTTTACAACCTGTAAACTTACCATTATACAGTATAATGTATAATAATACAGTCTTCCTTTTAATTAGCAAAGGATTCAGAGAAATAGGATATTTCTACCTTGTTTTAATAAAGCGTATTCTTGCAGTTTTAAAGTAAATAATTTAAATATTTCTCAGTACTATATGACATTTATTCTGAAGAAGAAATTTGCATATCTTGCACTTTTTTCCTATGTATCGATGTGCTACATGACTGTGTTTTACCTAGGTGTATGATGGCAATTACTAAAAAATCCTTTCTCAATTGTCATGACTGGTTTTGGAACTGGGGGATATGCATTTTCTCTCTCTCTCTCTCTCTCTCTCTCTCTCTCTCTCTCTCTCTCTCTCTCTCTCTCTCTCTCTCTCTCTCTCTCTCTCTCTCTTTCTCTCTCTCACTCTCTCTCTCTTTCTCTTTCTCTCTCTCTCTCTTTCTGTTTCTTTCCTGTCAAATGGTTGAAGTATTGTAGTGTCAAGGCTTTGTAAAAGGACTTTTCTTTAAATGTGTCTAAGTTTCTGTACTTATATTTTCTTATACAGTAGAAACCTAAAGTTTCTCAGGTAGAAAAAAAGTCACTGAATTAGGCATAATGAACACATTTGGTTTTAGTTCAGTCATGCAGTGCTTGGAGGTCTAAGGATCGTTCTGAAATGGACACGTTTTGCAGAGAAGTGTAGGGGAAATTCGTAGAAAAGAATAGAACGAATGATACATAATTATAGGAGATGGTTGAAGTGAAGGACAGGTGCACAAACTTTTGCAATAAAAATATGCTAATCAAATATTACAGAAATGCAATAAATAAATGCAAACAAAGTGAACAAAGAAAAAAAATACAAAGAAATAGATAGATAGATAGATAGATAGATAGATAGATAGATAGATAGATAGATAGATAGATAGATAGATAGATAGATAGATAGATAGATAGATAGATAGATAATAACAATAATAATAATGCAGTACTCTACTTTATCCTATTTTTTTTTAAAGAAATGATTGTTAGTTTTTTTCCAGGTCATCTCCTCACCTGCCTTTAAGGCTATTGTACATGATGGCACATAATGTTCTGAAGCTGCTTTGTTCACCAGTCTGGAAAATGGATGTATAAATGTCTCCTTGTGCTCTTGAAGTTGATAAAGATGCCTTCTGCACAGTGGGGCTAAAGGACAGTTAAATATTTAATTGTCTAATAAAATTTGATCTGCCCTCAGAACTCTGCATATCTTTTTGTGTTAATGAGGCATAAAATGTTTAATTAAATCTCAAAAAGGCTTTCGGGGAGGGCATACAAACTCTCCATCACCAAGAGGTCTGAGCAAGAGGGATGAGTTTTCCCTGTCCTCTCTTATTACAACAGGAGAACAATACTCCTTCCTCTTTTGCCGTGTTGGATTTGTGAGATTGCGATCCATCTTTTGCGGTCACTCTTTTTTGCTTTTTTTGTTTATTCTCTATCTCTCTCAATCCATCTCTGCATGCAAATGTGCAAATAGATGTGCCAAGTGATATAATTAACATATTAATCATACACGCCCCTCCCATGTGTGCCATGTAATGCATATTAATGAGAAGTGGTGCATATGCATGAGGAGCATACGATAATACACAATATTGGGATGGTATCATTTGATAATTGCTGAAATTTAGTTTTGGGGAGACATTAGGTTTTGACAGTCGTTTGTTGCCAACATAATAGTGCATTAATTATCCAGTGTTCCAGATGAGTGCAGCTGTTTGGGGTTGTGTACAGAACACCTAATTCTCTCTCACCTCCCATATTAGTTAAATTCAAGCCAAATTGTAGAGAGGTAATATTTATTTTAATAACCCAGCGAAAATTGTTCTGCTGTTATAATTTCCTAAATATAATACATCTCTATTTTCAGTTTCAACAAATTTTCAAATATAGACAAGAAATAAGCCACTTTCTTTGCTAAATCAGTTGCTTCTCTCATTGCAGTAATTTAAACGGTTACACAGACAGTTTTTGTCTCTCTCCTTGTGTGTCTTTCTATGTTTTTTTTTCCTTCTGTCTCTTTTCCTCTTAAACCTTTAGTCCTTAATGTCTAGCCTTTTATCTTAACTTTGACGAGCAAAGCTAACCCCGTGTTCAAATCTATTCTAGCAAGGTCCTTGGAGGCCGCTATCACTTTAGCCTGTGTTTCGGTCATATCAGATGTTGAATCTGTTATCTCTGTTTGCACTTATATAGGCTCAGTACTTTGAGTCTGCCTACTAGGGATTGAATATCATGGTATCTGCTTATATAAGATGGCTTACGGGGCTACTAAGATTTAGTCTTGCCTAAAATTTATAACAGCTAGCCTAGTTTGTCCCCACATTTATCTGTAGAAATGTAAATAAATATGGATCAATTATACACAAAGAGATAATGCACAAATACCGTACCACGATACCTTTAGACGGCTTTGACAAAATGGTTCACATGCCAGTTGGTTGAGAGTAAAGTGCATCACAACTGGGTGCGACCATGAGTCCATGCGAGTGTGAACAAGATGCCAGGAATGAAACTTGCAAACAAAACGTACCCCAGATTGTTAAAATAATTGTCAGCTGCTAAAAATTCTCTGGATGGTGCCATATTTAGACAGTTTTCAGCAAACCAAAAAAAAAATAAAATGTTGGCCACAAATATGGACAGATTGAATAAAGTTTGACAACAATGGTCTGGCAGGTCAAACCACACAGTAGAGGGTAAAGAATAAAGTATAGAGTTTCATTCCAGACTCAGATGCGAAAATTTGAAGCCCTACACAGATACTGTACAGATACAAAGTGAGTGCCATTGTATTGCAGCATATTGGCCTAACTAAGTGGTTAGCAGTCACATTGAAGCAGACATGTCTAGTTTAAGGAATAATACAATAAAGAATTAATTTAATTGTCTCTTACTCTTGACAAATTTCAGCTGAAATAGATCTCAGACATGGATTTATATGCTTTTGGTCAATCAGTACTAAGTGATTCACTTTCCGACCTTCACTGAGTCATACAAATCTCACACGCTGTGTCCCAAGAATCAAGCTTATTTTTACATTTAATTTAGAAATCAAATTTTTTTTTCAGTTCTAACCAATGTGGCTGTTATGTGCTCTAAAAAACATTGAACAAGAAGAGCTTCTATATTATATAGATCATGATGATACAGCATTGCTTAGATTTCTAGGCTAGCATTTGAAAAACTGGATGAAAATGGTGTTATCTGGATCTGCAGTGGAATTAATCATAGTTAAATAGTACATTTCATCCATTACAATATAGAATAGAGGCTATGATAGACTTAGTTTTAGGAGCTAGTGTAACCCAGCAAGGAATAGCTTTATAGTGTTATTTTTCATAGCTCAGCTTTTCTCAATTGTGTTGTTCACTGGTGTGAGTGAAGGTATTTGTGAGCTATTTTCAGCTGTGTTGGTTATGATCTAACACTGCATTCTTCTTATTGTCTCTCTTTTTTTTTTGCAGCATGTCCTCCCGGTACGTTTAAGTCCATGCAGGGCACAGGACTGTGCCTGCAGTGTCCTCCCAACAGCAGGTCCACATCTGAGGCCTCCACCATTTGCGTGTGCAGAAACGGCTACTACAGAGCAGATGGAGACCTGCCAGACATGCCCTGCACTAGTGAGTTCAAATACACACATATTCACACAGGAATGCTGCATAGTAGATACAAATGGGCCATTGGAGTATTAAAGTATCCTGATTCTAGTTCTGGAAATGAAGGGTTGTGTTTTCCTTATTCTAACACATCAGAATATGGATCAGATTAAATCTGGGAAAATAATAAAGGACTAGGAGTCACTGCACAGTGCTAGTTTCCACCTGAGCGATTCTTAGTCAAGTTTAGCAAGGAGATATCTCAGATTCTCTTGGGAAAGCTAGAAGTCTGGCTTGTGAGAATAGTTTCCACTATCATTGGATTCTCCCAATTACCTCCTTCCACCACTGGATTTCAGATGATGATAGTTTTCAAAGTTTATTTAGAGTTGTGAAAATGCTAGTCACCATGTTGTTAAAAACTAGCATTTCCCATTCCTGTAAGCGATGCACTCCTGTTTGTACAGATTGCAGATGCCTTTTATCTGCCCCATTCCCAATCTTTGTCAGGTAATCAAACAACGATTATTACCTATATAGGTGTACTAGCAGGTGAAAACTCCAGTGTACTCACCAGTCACATGTTTTGGTTGCCAGACCAATTCACTAGTTTCACTTATTTACAATTGGTAGCTAGTGTAATTTAATAGAATACAGTAAGCAAATTCCATATTTAAGTGTATTAATGAAGACTAATAGAAACTAATTTAATTCTTATGGAAATTAGAGGCCTGTTTATTCATTCAATTATTCTCTTCCAACAATGTTTATGAAGTTTCACATTGTATTGGAATCTTTGTATGAATGTCAACACGCTGTTGACGAAAATGTGGTTATTTATCTTGGTATTCTCTTCTCACATCAAACATAAAAGATATTTACTCTATAGATGTATACTGTACTACAAACTCCTGCATGTCCTGGTTATCAGCATAGTGATTGTCCACCCCTGACCTAGCTTACCTATGTTAAACACCCATCATCCACCATCAGGTTCCACTCCTATCAGCCAAGAACAGGAATCTGAAGCTGACAATCACTGGCACAGACTCACCAATACTGGAGAGCTAAAGACTGGAAGAAGACCAGGTGATCTTCAACTTTCTTCAACTGTTTAGTTTTGTGTAGTCTATGCCCATGATAGCTTCAGGTTGCTGTTCTTTGTGATTTTCTGTTGTTGTAGCCAGGGGCGTTGCTAGGGTTGGAAGGGATGAGGGGACTCTAAGACTATGACTCACCAACAGTTGCATTATTATTATTACCTCCCCAACTCTTCCAATGATTGAATTGATGAATGACAACTGTCCAATATACTAAGAACAGTGCCACCAGCTGACAGGAGTAGGTACTGTTCTGTTTAGGAGCTTGACATGTAAGTTTTAAAACTGCATATTGCGGAATGAACGTTCAAAATAACTGCTAATGGACAGACAGGTTTCTTTTACTGGTTTCTTTTTTCCTGTGCTTTGTTTGTGGTGTAAAATGTTCAGTATTCAAAAGCCCAGGGGCTTTTTTTTCAGTACATGAGGGTTTTAAGCCCCCAAAGCCCCACCCTCGCAACGCCACTGGTTTTAGCTTATCCAAAGCAAGTTTAATTGTTTCGTGCATGCTGAAATGCTTTCCTGCTCACCATAGTTGTAAAACGTGATTATTCGAGTTATTATATCCTTCCTGGAAGCTTGAACCAATCTGTCCATTTTCCTCTTCATCATTCCTGTTATCAACAAGATATCTTCATCCAGACAACTGTCACTCACTTCATCTTTTTTGTTTGTTTGTCACACCATTCTCTACAAACTGTTGTGTGAAAATCTCAGGACATCAGTAATTCATTAAATACTCAAACCAGCCCATCTGTCACCAACAACCATGTCACAGAGATCATAATTTTACTTCATTCTGATGTTTAATGTGGGCATTATGTGACACTCTTGACCTCTCTGCATGAGTTTATATATTGTGCTGCTGTCACATAATTGGCTGCTTGGATAACTGCATCCTACATTACATTGGCCACATCTCTCTTATTCTTTGACTATCACTTGTCAAATTCAAAGGCCTGTTTGACCAAAAGCCTTCATGCAAATCATAGATTTTTCTAGGGTCCCTTAAGGCTTGTCCCCCAGCAGTGAGTACTGTAGTCTTGTCATGACTGGACATCAAATCCATTTTACAGAAGTAAAAGCCAAGTCTTTTACTTCTTAGCTGATTGTGCTACTCAAGAGCCATATTTGGTTCAAGCTGTTAGCATATATTAAAAGCTGTAGGGAACTCATGACCTGTCTGAGGTGTACTTGGAAACAGAAAATTATGGATATTTTGAATACATTATTGAACAAGCCTTTAATGTACATTAAGCAGAAAATGTGAATATTCAAGATTGAACAAGCATGAAAAAGTTTCTTAATTTAAAATGAATATAAGGTGAATGGAGAAGAATAAATGTTAAGGCTTGATGTAAAAAAAAGAAATGGAAAATATGCTATTCATTCTATTAATTAGTAATCTGTTTCAGATATGAAACAGATTTTGGGAGCTAATTTTGATTGTGGATGATGTTTCCTGACATCTTGAACAAGAATACATGATGAACCAAAAGAGTAGTAGACGAATGATGCAACTAGTACTTGTTATAGAAGCTCTGTATCTGATGGTATTTACTTAGGCTTACACTAGACACAACACGAAGACCTTTACAGTAGACATATTTAAAGGATATAAGGACAAAAGCATTGACTACTAGTGAGTTCCAGAAGTCAGAATTGTAAACTAAGCCAGTAGAATGATGAAATCTGTACCAGCTGTAGAAGTTAGCTGATGATTTTCATTGAGGTGTTCATTATGCACCGCATGAAAACATAACAAAAATGCATAATAAATTGCAAATCCCTGAGGTCTGCTAGTTCCTACGGTTACACTAGACAAGTCCAAAGGATATAAGGGCAAAAAATGTAGACTGCTATTGAGTCCCAGATTTCGGAATCGAGAAGTTTGGTAGTAGAGGTATGTTAAGGCTTTGTCCTGAGGGTTTCACTGTAGCAGTCATAAAGCCATAAAAAAGTAAGACATGAACTGGAAGGCATGTCCCGGCGGGCTTGATTAAAATGTTGGTTTAAAACAGCAGTCTTCTTTATTGAAAGGCACTACTGGCGGTGTGCCACTGCCCACAGCCCACAGCCCACATGTAGGTCACTTAGAGCCTTGTGTCATTAGTGTGATCGAGTAGCACTCGCCTCTGGAGCAACTCTTCACAGAAGTGGGTCAGTTTCTTGCCAAAGCATCTGGAAGATCTACGAGGGAGGAGTAGTTGGAGAGACATGTTCGGCAAAGTATTAGTACAGACCAGAATATCACCTCTGTCTCCCAGGAGACTGCAATCCTGAGAGACTTTGGTGTGAGAACTATGGCTGTAAAAGCAAATTAATTTACAGCTATCCAAACACATATAAATCACCTGTTTCTCTTGTTTGATGGAAAGGGATTAGTTGGTGAGGAGTGATTGATGCACTGTTCTGTTACAATAGCTCCTCCCACATGTGTTTAGTAGCCACTGGGCAGGGATGGAGGGAAATGGAGCATGGTATGTAGGCCAAAAAAATAGTTTTTTTCTTTTTTTTTTTTTGTGAATCTTCTTTCATGATAAAACTAGATGGATTTCTCTCTCTCTCTCTCTCTCTCTCTCTCTCTCTCTCTCTCTCTCTCTCTCTCTCTCTCTCTCTCTCTCTCTCTTTTCTTGGTTATGAATGAAAGATTGAAACCGTTACTGCAGCGCTGCAGGGCTGCCGAGATTGGTGCAGGCACATGATGAAAATGATAACGCATACACAACAGAAATTCTTTTTTTACTCTTGCTTGCACCCTGAGGGATAGCTTTGATATGCAAGTCAGGTGGATCTGAGCAGGGTGGTGTGTTACACGCTGTACACCTATTCGCTGCAGGAATCTGCTAACAAGACTAGCTACGATGGTTATTGTGTTCTCGCAACATCACCGAGACAACACAATATAATTTTCCTATACGAAACCAAGTCTTTCTGAGTGAGCAGTATGAAATACACAGAAATAACATATTGAAATTGAAAAGGCATTAATGCTGTATTGATACAAACGCTTTGAACACAGAGTCGAAAGCTAATTTGCCATCAATGCTAATAGGATTCAAATGAACATTCTATTGATGTACAATAGAGAAGAAGTCACACTACTGGCATCAGCCTTCGGGTTCCCATGAAAGCATATAGATTTTATTCTCATGAGTTTAGCTCCCCAGGCTCTTATTCTTGCAGTCGTGAACATTTTAGTAATAAGACCTTAGCCTAGGATGGAAAATGACTTTGTTTTGAATTGAAGTATTTGTTTAGACGGTGTTAAGTTATTGAACATGTCGCTTGATTTGATTCACCCTCGGAGGAAATTGCAGTATATCATTGTGTTTTTATCATGCATTGATTCATTCGGTTTTATTTATTTATGTAGACTCATTGCTTGCAGGAGTTTTCATTCTCTCTGTTGACTTGCTTGAAGTCTATTCCCACTTATTCTTTCAAGGGTTGCCAGGTCTTGAGTTAGAAAAACAGGAGAAAACTGAGAACATAAACCCCACAAAATCCTAAACTTCAAAATCATGAGTATGTATATCATAATGACTCAGTTCCATTGTATGCTCAAGATCAGATCTTCGTCCCTCATTTGTATGGGTTTCCTTTGGGTTCTCTGTTGTCTTGTACAAAACACAGTGCTAATTAAATTGGCTACACCAAATTATGCTTAGCTGTGAATACATGTATGGGTTGTGCTCTCTGATGCACTGATGTCCCTGATCTAGTGAATTCCCTCCACATGCACCATGTGTGCTTAAGAATTGTTTATCATCCTGATGACCTTGGGTTTGAGAAAGGCACCATATAAATAATACATTATTATTATCCCATGCATTTTCTGTACCGCTTATCCTCTACAGGGTCATGTGGAACTTGGAGTCTATCCCACGGACCTCGGAACAAGGTGTGTGAGTGTGTATGTGTGTAGGGCACACAAACACACACACACACACACACACACACACACACACACACACACACACACACACACACACACACACACACACACACAGCTGGACAATGTAGAGTTAATACAAGCCTAAATTGATAGTCTGTTGACTGAGGGAGAAAACCAGAGTACCCAGAGGAAACTAAAGAAGCAAGGGAGAATATGCAAACCTTGTTCAACCTTCTAGGTGCGAGACAAATATGCTAACCACTAAGCCACTGTGACCCTATTATTATTATTATTATTATTATTATTATTATTATTATTTAGGAAACAATGACATTGGAAATCTAACTTCCTATTCCATTCTCCCTTGTGCTTTGTCCTTTTTCACAAATACCTTGAGACTGGTATATACCTTTTCTGTCTTTCTTTGCAGAGACTGCTGTGAAAAGATTGTATGTAAGAGACCTGTGTGTGTGTGTGTGTGTGTGTGTGTGTGTGTGTGTGTGTGTGTGTGTGTGTGTGTGTGTGTGTGTGTGTGTGAGAGAGAGAGAGAGAGAGAGAGAGAGAGAGAGAGAGAGAGAGAGAGAGAGAGAGAGAGATTCTGAAACGAGCCTGATTAGGGCAGTGATGGATAGGGGAGCAGGAAGTGTATCAGCAGGGTTCTGGAGCCTGACTACTCAGCTTAGCACTAGCCAACCATTGGCCTGACACACACACACACACACACACACACACACACACACACACACACACACACACACACACACACACACACACACACACACACACACACACAGAGAGACACCCCTTTATACTTCCATTTCTTTTCACTCCCCCCACTGATTGATGCTCTCTCATTCTTTAAGGCCACCTCTCTCTCTTTCTCTCTCTTTCACTCTCTCTCTTTTTTTTCCCCTGGAGGACCATATGCTTCTCCCTGGTCTATATCTATTCCTCTCCATGGGAGACCGAGTCACTGAGACTGGCGTAAATAGTCTAGAGCATTCATCACAGCCCAAATTATTCCCTCGGATATTTCCACTGTGCTGGTCAGTGGGATTCAGTAATAATTAAAGTTATCATATTGTTTTAATCATATTTTCTTTTTCTTTTTTTCAGTCTCAGACCCTCAGCCCATCTCCCGATAGAGCCATGCTATAGCAGATGGTGTGTGTTAATATGATGCAGATAATAAAGCTGATTTTAACGTTTGTTTAAAGGTTTGAATGGTTGCGATGTATTCCTTTAAAAGATTTAATATTTTAATATCTCTGTTTCCCATTTAAACTCCCTTATAAACTTGTAGTACCTCTGGTTTTCTTTTTTCTTTTTCTTTTTTTCTTTTTTTTGTAAGTTATCTTTTATATTGATTTGTTCAATGTGCTGTAGATTACAGAATCCACTTACACCGTGAACATCTTTCTCTTTAATGGAAATTCCATTCAACCCTGCAATAACCGAAATATTCCCTTGTACTTTCTTGTCATATTTTCACAAGAAAATCTCATATCTCAAAATATCTGCCTTTTTAAATTTTATCAAAAGTTTCATTATTGTTTTAACACCCCTGTATCTACAATCAATTTCAATCAAGAAAATATGAAATCTGTGATTTTTTTTTCAATGGCCAGTAATAGGTTTAACACCTCTGACACTGCGCACCTCACCTAGCTTAGGAATTTTATATTAGCTTTATATTTCTTTTATAACTGAGCAGAAAAGCATCTCTGAACACACAACACACCAAATAACATACTACACACAATGCACTATTGTTCTTTACTGTACAGCGTATGAATTTTAGAAGAGCAGTATTGTCTGAAATGGAAAACTAACACTTTATTTATTAATCAGGAGTATAATCCATTTCCCAGTCGAATTCAAATGACATTAAGCGAATGTAATGCAAAGCTTCTACATTTAGCAGAATAGGCTGAAGATTATCTGAAGCTCTTGACTTGTATCTGCATGATTTTATTGATTGATTTCATTCTGTTTCTACCACATGACTGGCTGATTGGATATTCATTTGAAGGATGAGGTGCACCGGTGCTGCAAATAAAGAGGCTGTGAATGTGTATGTATGTTAAGTTAAAGAGTTCCAACATTTGGATATTTAATTTATCGTATAGCGCTTTTAAAATTTGACATTTCCTCAAGGCAGCTTTATAGAAGCATAGAAACCGAATAAACATTGTAAAGTTTGAAATGTAATGACTATTTATTTCTAATATATATTCCTAATGAGCTCAACTCCCTGAGACGATACGAGAAAGAAACCTCAAGAGGAACCAGACTCAGAAAGGAACTCATCCTCGTTGCTAAAATATGCTTGAAATGAATTTTTTTTAAAAGTGGTGTTGATTTGGCAATCATGTCATTTCTCATGCCATGGTTCCAGCATGTTACATGTGAGATTGAGTCGACTTCTTGGACGTCATGCCAGAGCTCAGGGTCAGGATCAGTTACTTGCTGTGAGACGAAATAGGAGAGAAAATGGGAATGTTTTTGAAGTGCATTTACAACCAGATACGAAGAAAAACAAATACTGCCATAAATGAATTATTTTCTACTGCAATGCATCATCTCTTTCTCTAAAACACACATACACACATACAATTATGAGTTGAATTTAAAAGTGAAACATGAATCAGCCCAATCTGAGCCACTTTCTGGATAAAATCTATACGTTGCTCAATAGTTCTCTCAGAGAGAAAGTCCCACCAAGCGCACGTCCTTGCTAAGCTCATAACACATACACACACGGCAGAGCTGCAGGTACAGATGCAGTAAACAGACTTTAAGCCACTGTAATTGCTTTGCTAATCCTCTAGCTGCAGCCACTGCTTTCAACTGAGTCTGTATTGTGCACAGCTGCTCTCTCTCTCTCTCTCTCTCTCTCTCTCTCTCTCTCTCACACACACACACACACACACACACACACACACACACACAAACACACGCACACACTCACACTCACACACACACACACACACACACACACACACACACACACACACACACACACACACACACACACACACACACACACACACACACACACACACACACACACACACACACACACACACTCACAAAATCTAAAACACACAGTTGCACAAACACACATACAAAGTTCATTATAATTGTTATAATTATAAATTAATTATACAGCAACAATTTGTGCAGCTTTGTACAGCAGAATATTGGATTTGAAACAAAGTCTGACAAAACAGGTCAGCTTTATTGTGAGGAATCTAAACCGAGCGAGTTACGATCAGCAGACGTGTCATACTTTCATTCCATGAGACGAAAAAAATGGCAAATTCATACTATTTCTTTTAAGCTCTGTTATTCTGAGAGTACCAAGAAAGTTGCTAAATAATCGCTATCCCCAGTTATTCCTTTATTAGGTTTCCTTTATTTAGGTCAGGATTCCTCGTTTGCGTATCTTTATTTTTCTCTCTTCTCTGGTTTACAGACAGGTGAGTTTTCTTGATTTAAAATTTAAATGTAAAAGAAACATATCATGTCTTACTGGACAGTGATATAGAGCCCCCTTTGGGAAAGTTCTTGGTATAGCATTGAACATCATCTTTCGGAGGTTTACAGTGAGTACTGTCCTTTGTAATTTGACATTTTTATTGAAGACTTGATCCTTGCTTACCTTGTAATTATTGTGCCTCTTGTGATAAGTTACAGTTGTAAACCGATTAAACAAAATGAACCCAAATTAAAACTGACAAAAAAACGGTTGTATAATCCTGTATGCTTTTTAATATAGGAGTATGTCGTTTACCGTCAATAGCTTACATAGGTGGCATGTAGACCTATGTGATATTATGTGAAAGGGATATTAAAGGTTGTGAGACTGGATTCGTGTTCGTTTCATTTTTCCTATTCATTGATGCTCGATAATTCGACAAGCAACATGTCTGAGCTGGGAATTTCACATCTGAAATAGTGCCACCATTAGCACAGTTTGACTTTGAGGCCAATCAACGATTTGGGGATTGCTGAATATTTGATGGGATAAAACACTATGAAATTGTATATGCTCTGCAATTTCCCCGTTGCTGCCGAGAGCCAAATTGCCTCGTTGCATTGCCCTGCGATGGACGCCTTGTAGCAGCAGATAGAGAGTAATCTTCCTCGGGCCAATTTTCCCCCAGTTATCCAGGGATGAGCTGAGCTGAGCAGAACGGAAAGAGACCCACAACCTTAACTGCATACAAACACAGAACACTCATAAACACCCGTACATTCAGACACGGGTACAGAGTAATATGCATACACGCTTTGATACCGATCAGTATTATTCTGGGTCTCTGGGGGCTCTTTACACAATCGTAAACCAAAGATACGAGAGCGTGAGCAAAGCCTGGGGATTTGGTGACAGAGAGTAGGACAAAGAGAGACAGATAGGAGGTGTGGGAGTGTTGTCTGAACAATGCTGGTGTCAGATGGTTATTGTGAGGGCAGTGAGGTAAGCAATTTTCATTATAAGCCAATCGAGGCAAACCACACTGACAGCGACTCACATGGCAAGTAGCATTGTGAGTTTATTGTGTGTTAAATCCTTCTGCGTTGGCATCCGGTTAATACTCCATCATAACCATGTCAATGTTAAAGAGATTAGTCTTGCTCTTCTTCTTTTTTCCCTGCTTTTTCAAATATGCAGAGTGTTCACACTGTCATAGAAAATCACACACACACACACACACACACATATATATACACATCTCTGCATCACACACAAGCATACACACCCTCACACATACACACACAAAATGAAGCTACTGAATCATTCGGGCCAGACATTTAGTCATTTATTGAATCACCCTTAGTCTGCAGTGTTAGACGGCTAATCGGATGCCGAGCAGCTGCCGAGTCTGATTACTGGCTGATTGTGGTGCTGATATCTGTGGCCTATAGAGTGCTGACCTCTTTATAATAACTTCCTGCACACATCCAATCCCACACTATCCTTGATAATGGTATTAAGATGGTGTGTGTGAACCAAGAGTATAGAATATGGACGTTGGGGTGCAGCTATAAATAGTATTAATCTTGGATTGGATGAATGCAGTTCACACAATCATCGTGGACGGATGGAGTGGGTGGAGGGAATTTGATTAGCTTGAGAAATGAAACAATAAATAAATAAATAAATAAATAAATAAATAAGAGGTGAATATCAGTGACCAGAAAACAAAAACAGGCATTTGAGGCAACAGGACAGCTGAAGATTGGAAAAAAGACTATGAAATATACATTACTTTTCCTAATTATTGCAATCAGGAGTGGCCCTGGGTCTGCTTTAAGGTTTGAAATGCTTTGAGATGCTTTTCTGCTCATCACGGCTGTAAAGAGTGTTGAGTTGTTGTAGCTTTCTCGATAGCTCAGTCTTGCCATTCTCCTTTAACTTCTTGCATCAACATTCTGTTTAACCTGTGGATACCACTGTGCCTGAAATCCATCCACCCCACTCCCCCAAAAAAAGCATTATGTTTTCTACACCTAAAATGCAAGACTTATTGATGGCAAATGACAATTGACTGCTGTCTGTCATGAACCCTCATTGCACTCTTACACTCTTACACTTGATGTACATTAAAAGAGCACTTTCTTTGGATGCATGATGTATTAGGATTTCTCTGGATGTACATGATTTATTTATTTTTTTTTATTACCGATAAATGAAACCAGGCTGAACATCACAGGCTGCAAAAGACACAGAGTTTGCTTTAATGGTGGGTGCTAATACTTTAATCTTTAGGCAAAATGCAGTACATCACCCGAAATAAATCACATCCATAAATTGTCAGATGCATGAACAAACTAGCTGATTCGCATTTGGTGACACCTACAGAACTCCATTAAAGGTGACACTTACAGAGCAGAAATGACTGTGTCAGAGGTAGGAAGTTATTTTGACTCACATCTATGCCAGTAACACTATGTATTATTTAACAGCATAACATCCCACTGAAAAGCAAAAAATCTACAGAAGACTAGAATTAGATGTGAATCATGTCAGGCACGAAAACAGAGCGGAAAACAAAATCTATCGACTTTTCCCAGGAAATCAGAGACAACAAGCACATCATGCACGGAAACTTTTTTTTTCTTCAAAGAAAAGTGTCTGCATCTCTCAGGCAAAATGTGCTAGTGGTTCTTCCCTGATAACAAACTTTTTTTTTTTTTTTTTTTTTTTTTTTTTTGGAAAATTAGGAAGTGTCATAGTTAGGCCAGATGATGGCACGACAGGGAGTATGTGGCACGTTGCAGACTTATCGGTCACTTAGTGCTGGCTCGAATAAAGTGTTTACACAGCATTAGATGCTGAGGAAAGAGGAACTGACTCATCGCAGCCTTTCCAGTGCCGTGCTTAATTAGATAACTAGTTTTATTTGCCTTCATATATGGATAGAAATAAGCGTAATTATGTTTTCTTATTAATTACTTTAATATGAATATCACCATGAATTACAGCATCCATAATTATATCACATGCTCAGTGCATGCTTGGACCGTGTCGCATGAACACGAGCATATGAATCACTTTGGTGTCTTAAATGTCATGGGTATTTAAGTCACTTATTGTATATCCCTCCGTGTCATTCTTTAGTCGTCACCACTCAAGTCATTTAAGTTTTATAGTTTTTGTATTTAATTCATCTCACTGTAAATGTACGGAATAAACAAAATTGGGACATTGTTGGCTTTCAGTGTGTGATGTTTTGGGTATCTCAGAGAGCAGAAAAAGCATCGACATCACAGTTTACTATGTAGATCTAGACATTTCTGTGAAAATAATGTTCTATGAATATGTTACTCCTAGTAGCAATGGAGTAGAGTAAAAACACAAGTACTTGTGAAAAACGACAAACCTTTAAAGTCTACTTTCATACGAGCTGTTACCCACCGATATAGAGTGGCAGCATCAGCTGTTTACATATATATATATATATATATATATATATATATATATATATATATATATATATATATATATATATATATAAACAGAAAATATTCAGTGCGGACAGAAAAAATGGAAAAAGGTACCGAAATCTTCTGGACATAATTTTTTTTTTTTTTTTTTTTTTACAAACTAAATAAAAACGTTAATGTTTTTTATTATTGTTTTAATGTTTTATTTATACGTTAATGTTATATTTAATTTGATTACATTAATGTTTAAGTTAAGATTTACAAGAAGTGTTAACTGCTACTAACTTTTAACTGCTGTAAAAAAAAGCACTTTATTTGTTTAAAGCAAATGTGACAAACCAAAGGTTATTGCATTTTTGTTCATACAGCAGTAGTTTGAAAGAATAGAATTACACAATACACTACTTTTGATTTCATTATTGAATTTTGCGCATGCTGCGATTAATCGCGATTAATCACAGAAAAATCATGCGATTAATCGCGAATAAAATATTTAATTGTTGCCCAGCACTAATATATATACACACTTGTATACTCCGATGACGCTGTCAAAGAATTGTACATTTTTTATTAGCTAAATCTTGGTCAATAAAAGTGTTATAAACATGAACCGTTATGGACTAAGTGTTAACAGTGTTTGCACCTATAGATCTTGTTATCTGTTAACTGGGAGAAATGTGTCCATTTCAGTAGAAAGCTTCTGTGTGTTCCACAAATTAGAAGAAAGGTGCTATCGTTTATTCCCTTTGTCCCAATTATTGTTTTCTTTAGTGCTTTACTGTCAAACCAGCACAAAGGGCGAGTCAAATATCTATTTAAATGCATCCACGGTGCAAATTCTTTTGCTTCTCTCTTCTTCCCTCAGCTCCACATACTGTAGCTCCCTCCCTTTCATTTTATCGGTTAGCTAAATGCACTAAGATGTCTCCGCTGTGCTTCCATCTCATCAGAATGCTGTCTCACCACAGTAGCTGCCGCTCGTCTCAAGTGTTTGGACACTGAACCAGCCAGAGTGTGAATTACGCTCAGCTTATACTGTAGCCTGCAGAGGGTCTGACAGCTACTTTGTTCTCTGTGCATGACCTATAAAACTTACAAAAACATACCCAAAGCCATCATCGGCTCATAAGAGGAATTTTTAGACTCGGGATCAGGAGTGGTTTTTGAGGAAATTACACAGTGAACTGGGAGCAATTTTTTTCTGGGGTGTGTTTTTAGTTTGTAGTGGTAGATGCTCAATATGGGTTTTCAATGTTTATTTATGAATTTTGTCAGTCGTACAGATCACACTCATAGTCATAGAGGTAAGCAAAGGTAACCCAAGCATTGAAGATGTTTTATAGTGATCAACATGGCTTCATAATTTATGTGGCGTTAATTACTAAAGTGTAAAAAAAAAAAAAACACACATTTAATGACAGAAGATCGACGTCTGGTTTTCATGTTGGTTTAACCTTGTTATCAATAACAAGAACTCTTCAGATGTAAAACCCAGGGCTCAAATCTAAAGCTATTATTTTTGAAAAGTCTGTTACACTGTTGTATTTTGGATCATTTGAAAAATGGAGGGGTTCAAACAAAAGCTGTCATGTCCAAAGACACTTCTAGAACACATCACAATCACACTGTGGTTTAATCCAGTTTAAAACTGTGCAAAGACAATGCAGATATATTTTCTTCGATTTCATACATACAAAGCCGTAAGATGAGGTATGAGGTCTAACCCTGCCCGTGTAACCTTAAACCTTTTAACTTAATTTCTTTATTCAAATTGCTGTAAGAATTGTAAAGTGTGGGAGAAAATGTCATGTAGACAGATATTGTATATATTGTGGTTCCAGTCAGCAGTGTTGCTTGGACACAGATTTCTCTCAGAGTCTGCTTTTGTCTGTGATCGTTGAAGAAGATCGAATGTGTTTGAATTCGCATTAAACTCAGACTCCGTGAATTATTCTTCTGAAGAGCTTTCTCTGAAGCACTAAAAGCCAATCCAGCTTCATGAATTGCCACTATTATGCATGTAGAGCTACTCTACTGCATACATTAGAGCCATTCAAATGGTCCACCATCATAGTTTTCTATATCTGCAGTGTATCTCAGCTTTTGACCCTCAGCGTGTAAACTCAGTATTCAGAACGACTAGGAAAAGTATGCTGTAAGATTTTTAAACTAAGGTGCCATTATTCTACTGATATATGGTTTGTAATTATATTATCAGTCGCATACAGACAGCCTCTGAAGTTGTACATCACTCCAGGCTTTTGATACAATATCACACTATTAAGGGTCTAATTCACGAAATCAAGAGGTAAAAGAGGTAAAAGAGGTAAAAGCGCTTTCTTCGGCTTATCACATCCAAAACTTAATTGAGTTCAGGGAACATAATCCCTTTTTAATGTAATCTTCAGACGTTTTAAGCGTGATAAATCGTCCCCGTCTTTTTTTTTTCTTTCTTTTTTTTCTTCTTCTCGCCAGGCTTTAATGCTGTAAGTCATCACACTCGCACTGGATTGCTCATTCCAGAACATTTTTCTTATTCCTCCTTGTTTTTTTAGGTGTCCCTTCTAGCCCCCGGAACGTCATGTCTGTTGTAAATGAGACGTCGGTAATCCTGGAATGGCATTCGCCTAGGGAGACCGGAGGCCGTCAAGACGTCGTGTACAACATCGTGTGTAAGAAGTGCAATGCAGAGCGGCGAGCATGCTCACACTGCGATGACAGCGTGGAGTTCACACCGAGACAGCTGGGCCTCACTGATACTCGGGTGTTCATCAGCAACCTGTGGGCACACACACTGTACACGTTCGAGATCCAGGCTGTCAACGGGGTGACCAACAAAAGCCCGTATCCGGCACAGCACGTCTCTGTTGACATCACCACTAATCAGGCTGGTAAGTGTACACAATTGTATCACTTGTAACCAGTAATCATAGGAACAAAGCTTCATTTTTTCTCGTTCTCCTTTTATGTTTTCATGTATTATAATTACTGTAGGTTTTACGTTCTTTGGGCCTAAAACATGACAGAGGATGCTGATATAGCATACAGTAAAACATCAACACCAGCGTACAATAGGTGACTGTTTTCTAGCACTTCTGTCACAGCTGCTGTTCTAGAAAATAAACCTTCAGATAAACATACAGATATACGGAATGGAATTTAGAATATTTAGACCATTACTGTTAAGAGTTTATAGACAGAAAAATCAATAATATTTTAATATTTTAAATCAATAATGTATTACATATTAAAACATGCTCCACAACAATTCTCGTTCAGTCCCCTTTAAACTTTAATGTTATATTATATATATATATATATATATATCTATATATATATATATATAGATAGATAGATAGATAGATAGATAGATAGATAGATAGATAGATAGATAGATAGATAGATAGATAGATAGATAGATAGAAATTTTTATTACTTTTTCAAAATACTTAAACACTTAATTCTGGACGTGTCCCCAACTTTCTGAAAGTTTTCAGTTGTTTTTATTTGTTCACCTTCAGTAGCTACTTTATCATGATCAGTGTGGTAATGGAGCTAGGACCTATCATAGTAAAACTGGACACCAGGTGGGAATACATCATGAATTGGGAGTGCGATGTGTATATTTTATTCAATTCAGGGTTTTATCTACTGTGAGGTAGAACAGTAATCGTTAAAACTTAGATTCTTTTTATTATGTGATTATGTGAGAGCATCTAGTGTTAATACAATTTCGCATCAGGGTTCATTCAATTTTATTTTAAAACATGATTGCTCTTTGATTTTAATTAAATTTTCACCCATTTCCACACACACACACACACACACACACACACACACACACACACACACACACACACACACACACACACACACACACACACACACACACAAACACACACACACACACACACACACCACCGTGATTTGTTGAGCTTGCCTTGTTTGGACTATAATGATGATAATGACAAGCCACAAAAATAATATTGTGTGATGAATTTAGAGGTTTTTGAAAGCATCACCAAAGCACCTGTTGGATTATTTTCTTTTTTTAAGTGTGATCCAGTTGCATCAGGAGTGCACACTCTTTCAGTATTTCAGAAATACTCCCATTGTATATTTTCTATTCAGGTCATTTGTCCCAGATGACTTGCTTTCGTGACAGTGTGTGTGTATGAAGGAATCTATTGCAGATGCATCTCACAAGCGTTACAACAGACGACTGGTCATGAATGGTCAAATGCAGTTCGCTGTCTGATTGCGTGTCACTTTTGTGCAAATAAAGTTTTAACAGTTCAAAAGTCTGCCTTTTGTAATAAGTGTCTTAAAAATCATGCACATACATTTATCACAATGTGACAGTCCCAGCAGTGAGATGTCATTCCTCCACCATTCTCTCCTTCTCCTAAGCTTAAATATGCAGCTCTAAATATTCAGGAACATACTCCCTGCTCTTGTCTCCTGTCCTCCCGTCTTCAGTCCTCCAGTCTTCTGTCCTCTCGATTCCTACCGCCCTTTCTCTGAATGTCACTGATTGTAGGCTCACATCCAGAAACTTCACTCCTTTAATCTGGGATAAAAGAGCTGCAGGGTATATATATATATATATATATATATATATATATATATATATATATATATATATATATATATATAAAATAACTTTCCCTCGAGGGTAAATGACAAACTTCAAAATAAGGTCAGACATACTTTGAAAAAAAAATGCGTTTTGGAGATGAAACCGAAGTTCGTGGACGATTTGCTGTGCGCATTTCCTCATATCTTTGTAAACAAGAAAGGTTTGGTCCTAAACCGTGAAGTCATGGTTTGTTTATGATGTGTAGTTCAGCTAGCACTTTGTAGTTCCTTCTTTTATTTACACTTCTAAAATGCTGATTTGATCCACGTTGCAGAAAAGTACTTTTGGTTGTACGTTCATCGAGGCACACACCGACTTTCCAACCTTCATACCTTTTATGTTGGAGCAGTATGTTTTAACGCTGTGATGAATTATGGCTCAGGAATACACAAAAGAGCAGATATCAGTTCATCAGTCTTCACCAGACTCTGCTCACACGAATGTTTGGGCCTTTGATTGGGCTAATGTGAAATAGTCAAGTCAAGTCAAGAAGCTTTTATTGTCATTGAAATGAGACAAAGTTTGTCCAGGATCAGGGTGCTACATAAAACAAAGACAGGGCTTAGGACATGTAAGCAGACTTAGCCACATAAAGTGCAACTGTGCAACCTGGTGCAAACAGTGCAGGACAAGACAGACAAGACCGTGCAGGACAAAAGTCAGTGCAGGACAAAAGACAGTGCAGACATAAAGTTACAAGACAATACAAAAAGTACAAAAAATGCAATAGACAAAAGACAATAAACAGCAGATTTTAAATCTGACCAAGAGATTTAAAGACCTAAAGATTTAAATATCAGCAAAGTATGCTTAATTTCGTTCATATTAGACCAGGGGTTCCCAAACTTTTCAGACCACGACCCCCAGTATTAGACTGCTGAAGACCCGTGCACAAGTACCAATATGATACACTTATGCAACTAAAAAAAATCATAAAAAATAAACAAAGAGTGGAATATTGGAAATGTTACAACATTTCAACACTCACAGCTTTTCTTATGTAGACGCTGTTTCTGACGCTGGATCAGAAAAAGTTTTCAAAATGGCTGACAACAATCCATTGGACAAGACATCTTATAAATTAGCTCATGGTAATGCAGAGTATTCTGCTAAATCTAGATGTGTCTCATTAGACCAAAACATCATTTGCAGCACCTTCTATATGTTGAATATCAATGTACTGCCACAAGTATAGATTGTATAGCAACATATCAAACTTTTATTTAAATCAGAAATGTATGAGATGCAGTCCACCAGTGTATTTTAACCTAGCTAACCCCTATATATTGTATGTTAGTTTGTTTTGAGCACAACCCACTTCATGCATAAAATCTGTCTCAAGAAACTCCTGCTGTTCTCCTCAGACCTACGATTCACATGATCACGCAGTATGAAGACACAATATTAGTAATTAGTAATAAAAGTCTCTGAATCTTCAGTTTTAAACTTTTCCACATTTCCATAATACACATAATTGCACAAGTTTCCAGTTGTGAAAAGTAAAAAAGTTACACACGCTGTGCTTAACAAAAAAAATACAGAATGTTAGATGTTAATTTGATTTAAATACTGTACGATAGTGTAGAATGTGGCATGAAAGTGTAAGTTTGATATGCAGTGCAACAGAACATTGATATCCATCGAACAGAAGGTGCTGTAAAATAAACTGATTGTGAATTTTTTTTATTTTTTATTTTTTTTCCTGAGGCTAGGTTATGCTTGGTGTGGCGATACGGTCATTGTGTCTTCGTGGTTATCATGCTTGCCTCGCACATCTGTAATCGTGGCTTTGATTCAAGATGCAGAGGTTGCATGTTCTCCTAGTGCTTCAGGGGTTTCTTCCAGCTACTGCAGTTTCCTCCCCAGTTCATAGACACGTGCTGTCAGCTGATTGGCAGCTGGAACCTGTCTGCAGTAAATGTGTGTGAGTGTGTGTACCTTGTGACAGGTTGACACTCCATCCTGGGTGTCCTTTTGGATTGTGTATCTGAGTCGCCTAGGATAGACTTGGATAATGGACAGATACTAAATATATAGGGACGGGTTGCTTTGTTCAATGGGACATCTATAGTGTACCTTCCATCCACTTATTCTTCTGAGTCCAGAAGAACGTGGAGCCTATCCCAGGAGACTCGGAGTACAAGGCAGGGTACACCCTGGAAATGATTCCAGTCTATTGCATGGTACAGTCTCACACAACACTCACATGACATCTACAGCAATTTGTAAAAGAATATTGTAACTGTTTACTGCATTTCCCCTCACACCCTGTTTAAAACCCTGAGCTTATTATTCTATTATCATTAGCTATGCTTCTAATTCTTTGTAAGCCATAAGAATTATTGTAAACTTGATTAATGCCTGAAAAAGCTCTTATTCATATTAATGTTATGCAGTTTACCGCACAACATTTGTAATTAATAATATCCTGGGAATTGTTATCGAATATATTCAAATCTTATAAACATTGTTCAGTGAGTGCTTCGGAAAATATTGTTAATAAGTTCTCAGGCTATTGTTAATTACTGTAGAAAGGTTGTGTAGTACACCTCAGAGCATTGGAATGAAGAGTGACATTTATTCCAATAATTATTTGTCATGTTTGTTGCCATATCGAACTTCAACTCCCAGCATTCTTCAAATCCCAGCCACACTTCACCCAGAACACCCACACTTCCAATCACCAAGCTATAGATTGAAAACACTAGTGTTCAATCAACCACTCCCACACACACACACACACACACACACACACACACACACACACACACACACACACACACACACACACACACACACACTCCCACACACACACACACACACACACACACACACACACACACACACACACACACACACACACACACACACACACACACACACACACACACACACACCATACAAAAAGGACTGTCAGTACACTCACAAACTGTGAAGTATTTGCTCTATACCATGTGACACCACCTTACTAAGCCTTGGTTTATTGATTGTGTTTCTGTTTTTTTTTTTTTCATCTTTGCTTGTCTTGATTTTCTGATATTTGTCCTTGACCTTGCACTTCTTCTTCTTCTTCTTCTTCTTCTTCTTCTTCTTCTTCTTCTTCTTCTTCTTCTTCTTCTTCTTCTTCTTCTTCTTCTTCTTAATATTATTATTATTATTATTTAACAACAGTAACATGTTTTCAAAAGTTGAAACGTGGGCTTATTTTATCTATCTATCTATCTATCTATCTATCTATCTATCTATCTATCTATCTATCTATCTATCTATCTATCTATCTATCTATCTATCTATCTATTTATCCTGTCTTACCTACTATCAGCTTATGATAATAATTTACATGATGATTACTTTTAAGTTATCAAAGAATTGCTAACTTTGCCTCTGGCTTACTAATTAGCCATAATTTTATAGATTTATCAAAAGCTTACAAAGAATTACCAACTTGCATAAGCACCTTCCATAGCGACGTATGTACATGGATTTGAGTAGCTAATCTCTTTCTGTGTTTCTCTTTCTCCGCTTGCTCTGTGTAAACTCTGACTATCTGTTTGCATACTTACACAAACAGAGAACCCCCTCCCCCTGGGTTCTTGTTTCTTTCTAACTACACGTTAAAGCAGACCTGGATGCATTTTCTGAGGCTATAGAAGACAATGTTCCCAGTTCAAGTCCCATAATTCCACAATATTCCTGTGTTTTAGGTTCTGTAAAACAAACTGAGCAATCCTCATTCATCTCAGCACAGTAACCACATGCATTAACAGGGAAGAGTGTTCCTCCCGCTCTCCCATGATGACAAGGCCTTCAGGGGTTTGTGTACTGTATGTGTGTGTGTGTGTGTGTGTGTGTGTGTGTGTGTGTGTGTGTGTGTGTGTGTGTGTGTGTGTGTGTGTGTGTGTGTGTGTCTGTGTGTGTGTGTCTGTGTGGAAGCTGAATAGCTCTGACATTTCCAGCTAACTGGAAGTTAACTGCTAGTGGAAAATAACCATGGGGAATATTTGGAGAGTGAACATTTCCAGAGAGCGATTCTTTTTCTTTCTATTGCTTTGTCTTCATGATATAACAGAGTGGTGTTCTTGGTGTAAATCACACCCCGGCTGAGCTTCTGTCTGGGGAGCAGCTGCTGCTGGTGCTAGACCACTGACCAAGTGGAAAATTTAAATGAGGATTTCTGCTTTTTTTATTATTATTTTTTTTTTATTTTGAATTCTGACTCAGGGCTGTGGGATAGAGAAGTACATGATGTTGAACATTTATTATTGTACCACTGTTAATAGGGCTGCTGCAGATGGGCAGTAGAAGCACAGCGTGTTCCTGTTAATGGAAATTTTCTGTTTTCAGTCTTGAGCACAAACTAATTTGCTGGATCACGTCATTCACTGTTTTGGTTGCAGAAATAATAAAAAATAATCTATCTATCTATCTATCTATCTATCTATCTATCTATCTATCTATCTATCTATCTATCTATCTATCTATCTATCTATCTATCTATCTATCTATCTATCTATCTATCTATCTATCTATCTATCTATCTATCTATCTATCTATAGATAGATAGATAGATAGATAGGGGTTGTTTTGGTGCAAATAAATTTAACCTAATTAGTAAAATAGCTGATACGGTGGCACTGGACTAGCTTGACTGACTTTCAGTTGACTGGAACATTTAGCCATCAGCATTTGGTCTTGTTAATAAAAAACAAAGAAACACTCATAAGCACACATAAGAGAGCTGCTGTTATAGAGGAGAGCAGATAGGACACACATCATACAGTATAGTGCTGAAACAGATCACGTAGTCTGCTGCACTACTTTATAGTAAAACTGGATTCTGTTCATCTGTGACTTTTTATGGTGGAGTGAGGAGCTCAGCTTCACTCGCTCTACAGAATCCCTTAAAGACTTAAAGAAATAGCTGGAGATTCAGGCTGTTTATACACAAGACTGAAACAGTTGAGTCCATATTTATAATTGATCCTGGGCTTGTTCGAAGACATACATGTTATATTATTACTTTCTTCATGCTACTGGCTTCCTGATTGTGATTATTAGGGCAGGCTCTATTGCTATGTAAATACATTTGAATTGACAGTGGTTGAGGGTTCAGGTGATTGGTATGGATGGAGCCACCTGTCAAGCCTTCCTTGAACAACTGTTGCATCAGCCAGCTTCATATTCAGGTCTTCATCAGCGATCAAGAACTCAGCAGGTTTGTGTCTGTGGTGGACTGGGAATTTGCGCTGACCCATTAGTTCACTCGACTACAAACTGTTGTAGAAAGGACATTATTTACAATTACACTATTTACAAATGAGGATAGGTTCCCTTCTGAGTCTGGTTCCTCTCAAGGTTTCTTCCACATATAATCTCAGAGAG
Organism: Tachysurus fulvidraco; assembly: GCF_022655615.1. Classification (NCBI taxonomy): domain Eukaryota; kingdom Metazoa; phylum Chordata; class Actinopteri; order Siluriformes; family Bagridae; genus Tachysurus; species Tachysurus fulvidraco. The sequence goes on from NC_062539.1 coordinate 8,828,244, forward strand.
ATTTTCCTTGCCACCGTCTTCTCCGGCTTGCTCATTATGGATAGACGATAGAGATGTATAAAATCTTAATTTTGAACTTTAAATGTATTTTATTTATATTTTAACTTTCTTTCTTTTCTCTATACTTATATAAAGATGCTTTGAGACAATGGGAATTGTTAAAGTTTGCACAAATATCTGTTCTGATAGTGTTTATAGAGTGTTTAAAGAAGTTACAGTTAAAGTTCTCGCTTCATAAAGTTCTGACACCCACCCCATGTTTCTCAGGCCCATGTGCTAATCTACAGGATGTCAATCTAGTGGTTTGCATAAAAAAGAACAATCTCGAATGTGATCACCTTTTTGTTCATGTTAAGTGAGCTAAAAAATCCATTAGCAGTTGTATGACTTGAGGTCTTTTGTAGTGTAGACAGATGCCTGACTGTGAGATTAGCATTAATACACGGACATTTTCCTGTATGCATGAACAACAAGCTGCATTTACATTAGGGCCTGTACATATATATTCAAGGATATTAAATTGAAGTCTCCATGTTGCCTCACCAAACGTTTATAGCTTAAGAGAAGTTTGAACTGTACTTCTGACTGACTTCATTGTGCATTTAATCGTTTATGTAGCTACCTGTTCGTCTGTGTGTGTGTGTGTGTGTGTGTGTGTGTGTGTGTGTGTGTGTGTGTGTGTGTGTGTGTGTGTGTGTGTGTGTGTGTGTGTGTAGGTGTGTTGCTGCGCTCAATATACTTCTTATGCAAAGTCAATGTCAAATATATTTATATAAAGCACCATAAAAAATGTACCGCAAATTAATAATAATAAAATATTAAAAAGAAGAAGAAGAATCATCTAACAAATTTAAAATGAGCGTCATGTGATTGATTGATTTTAATCCTTCTTTCTTTTCTCCTTCATCTTCTTCCTCACATTAGCTTTGTACTGTATCTCTCTCTCTCTCTCTATGCTCCATCCATCTCCATTTCCTCATCTGCCTCCCTTCTACTTCAATTTCACTCCCTCTTTATGCCTCACTTTCTCTTTCCTCTTTCTACCTCCCTTTTAGAGCAGAGTGATCGAGGGAGAGGGGGAAGTGTAAGGCTGAATTGTCCTTGTTATCAGGCAGCTCGCTTGGTGTTTGTGTGTCACACTCTAAATGGAGCTCTTGACAGATAGATGTTTAAGAGCAACGTTAGCCTCCATTGTTAGTGCACGGTGTGGCTAATGAGTCCTTCTGCTTTTAAGCTGCACTTGCCGCATTTATGTGCGTCTAGCTGGCGCTAATTACCCTATCCTGATGGGGATACCTGCCACAACTCAGCGAGATGTGTGTGTGTGTGTGGACATCAAGCTTTTAGTCCTACAGGGCAGTGTGTGCATTAGTGTACTGTATATGGATGGATAGGTTATGGGCATTTAAAGAAACATTTTAATCAAGATTTAATTATGGCATTATGCACTGGTCCTACATGGATCTTAGCTCCGTTGTTGGCACACTGACAAATGGTTTTAGTTTCCCACTTATCCCATATCCATTGTAAACAATTGCCAGCATGCCAGCCGATCCTGTCCCCTGCAGGTCTGATAAGATCGACATGGCTGCCTGTACCTTGCTTTTAGCCAGACAGAGAATAGCCTCAACTGTCTAAATCAATGTAATGCCCCTTTTTCGTGAATTCACTGCAGATGTGCAAGTTTGACTGAAGTATCAGATGACCAACCAGACCTTTTCAGATAGCTCACACCACTAGCTGCTTTAAAAAAGACCCTTTAAAACACACACACACACACACACACACACACACACACACACACACACACACACACACACACACACACACACACACACACACACACACACACACACAAAGATGTGCAATATTTGTCAAGGCATGAACTCTATAAGACCTCTAATGGTGTAGCACCAAGACGTCATCAGCTGATGCTTTAAGCTCTGTATGTTGTGAGGAGGGGTCTCCACAGATCAGACTTGTGTGTACAGCAAATACATATGCGTTTCAGACTGATATCTGGGCAATTTGGAGACTGAGTCGAAACCTTGAACTCTGTCTCATGTCTTGATAAATGTTTGCAGCGAGGCAAGGAGCATTATCCAGTGTCATTAGGGAATATTCTTGCCATGAATTTGTATACATGGTCTGTAACAATGATTAGGTCAGTGATATGAGTCAAAGTAACAACCACAGGAATACAAGCACACAAGGTTTCCCAGCAGAACATTGCCCAGAGTACCACTTCACCAGCTTGCCTTTTTCTCATAGTACATTCAGTTCAATTCAATTCAAATTTACAGTACTCGTATAGCGCTCTTAAGAATAGACATTTTCTTTTACAAAACATAAGCAATATAGTACAAAATGTTTAATATTATACAAAGATTAACCCCTCCACATGGGGTGTTCTACGGAGTACTAACTACTAACCAGGTTCCATCTGGGTATTTAAGCAACGTGCACAAAACGCACCACACGAAGTAATGTCACTCGGTGCATACCAAGCCTTTGTTTTTCAAGTGCTCATTGTGTGTTTTCAGTTTATGACCATTGCTAACATTTTTTGGATTATTCTCTGTTTGCCTTTCCCTCGTCTGTACTTTCACCTCGCTGACTGCTTACCTGTGTTTATTGACCTTCCTGCCTATCTTTCCTGTCTACGATTCTGCTTTGCGATTTGGATCTATTTGCCTGCTTCTTTAATAAATCTGTTTATTGTTCCGGACATGAATTCCCGTGCTCAGTCATTACACGGTGACTGAGGCGATTGTGGAGAGGAAAAACTCCCTCAAATGGAAGAGTAAGAAACCTTGAGAGAAATCGGACTCAAAACAAAACCTCATCCTCATTTGGGTGACACCGGAGGGTGTGATTATGAAAAATGTCCTTTCCACAGTCAGATATATATATATATATATATATATATATATATATATATATATATATATATATATATATATATAAATATATACACACACACCAACTCTGAAAGCAGCTTCCCTGGGCTGGTGAACATCAGAGCAATGGAAGACAGTAGCCTTCTTGGATGATACACTGATGTGTGTGTATTGCTAACCTGAGGAGGAGATTTCCCCTGGATGTACTATTGTGCCAGCTGTTGTGTTCTGCATCATGAAGATTTCGGACCTTCAGTGAGAAAAGTCCAACCCTGTGAGGATCCTGAGGCACCAAGAGATGTACCAGCTCCATTTGGATTCTGCTTCATAAAGATTCGGGCATTCAAAGAGGAGATGATAACTACATGTGGTCTTTGAAGACAACAACCTCCTAAGCAATACACAATTGTCAGACTGTATCTGACTGTATCTGAGCAGCTTTATTGTGTATGTATATATATATATATATATATATATATATATATATATATATATATATATATATATATATATATATAATAAAAAAAATACATATATTTTTTTAAAATTGTTAGGTTTTAAAATTGTTCCAGCTTAGAACTTGCAGCAGTTTTTCAGTTTTTTTTTTTTGTTTTTTTATTTATTTGTTTATTTATTTTTCTGACAAGTTTGTCTGTCACATTGTCTTTTCTGAAGCTATTACCAGGCAAATTAACCCAGGCTGACTATGACACCTAATAAAGAATCCTTAAATAGTTCAGAATGCAAGGCAACTATTACATTTAAGATTCATTTTTCTGACATTCTAGTGATTAGTTTGATGGACCTTAGTTTGATATTACTACTCGCTGATTCTTACTAGCATATTTTCGAAGAAACTTGATGGATGAAATGTTTTTTCTCAGAATTTTATGTGTATAGCTTCCGAGGTGGTAAATACAGCCAGCTTTTGTTATTTACTTATTTACCTCTTTTTTATACCAATTTATATCAATGACAAGAAGTTCATTTTGCCTTAGTGAAAGAACTGTTCAGAGCTGTCCACCTAAATTGTTCTGTCTTCTGTGGACATCATGTTCATATTTGTTATTCACCATTCTGATGCCATAATCATGTGGGTTCACCTCATAATTACAATATTTCTATCAGGCCTTGAAGGCAGTATTTACGAGTAGCAACATCCAAGGCATCCAAGGTCTTCAAGGCACTAAATGTACCTGCTTAGCTTTGACTGACTTTTGAGAATATAGCTATAATGAAGGAAAACATTTTCAGTGGGCAAGTGGCCAAAGGGTCAAGGATTCTGCCTTATATCATCTATAATTTAGTCCAGCAGTAACTCACTACGAGTGAGCCACAGCTTTGTTTTTTTTTTTTTTTTTTAAGGAAGTGGTAATACAGAATTGACATCAGAAATATGCATGTGGTGTAGAAGTTAAGACGTATGAATTCTGAGCTGGAAATTTTTCACGAACATGCTCAGGTTTTTAGGAGACGCTTATGGAAAGAGCAGAGCATTACACTGGACATAGTCACATAGTCACATGTTACAGATATATATATATATATATATAGATTGATGATATAAATTATAAATTAAAGTATCTTCTCTTAGCAGGAAGATGTTAAGATGATAAGTGTTTAGGTGCAGAATGTATCGATGTGTCGTGAGTATAATGTTTTGCAGGGGTCGGATGTTTTCGGAGTAGACCATTTAAAATTGGTCATATTTTACAGACAGGTTAGAGGACAAAATGTGCTCTTAAAAGTGCACAAGGCCTTGTTTCAATTTTTACAGGAGGCTGTAAAGACTAGACTGCAGGATATATCAGAGAAGCTGGACATGATTGTGTGCCTTGTGATGCTTGTGATGCTTTTCTCCCATTTTAGAATCTGAAGAACACTGTGCATATTGCTTGCTCCTTAAAAATAAACTTTTGTCTGCTGTCATCTTTTCTCTGTTTATGTTCATTTGAATTTGGTATGCAATTATCAGACAGACCGATCAAATCATGAGGAAATCACACTTAGCTAGCAAGGTGTTAGATATCTTTAACCAGACTTGATTTACTGCTGCTTTTCCCCCCTTCTTTTTTCAAGCAAATGACAGAATAAGGTTAGATAGTAGTGTTTGCTAATATATTAATGCATGTTTTCTTAAAGTAAAGATATTTTTGTTGATCATTAGCACTAGAAAGTGTCTCCAGATGGCCACACATAGAGTAAAATGCCTCCAGAAATTGGTTGTGGTGATTGTAAAGGAAAAACAAAGACAGTGTGATTGTGAAAATTACATCAAAACAGATCAGCAGTCTTCCATCTTATGTCACCAAAACAACTCCAGTCAAGGAAGAAAGAAAGAAAGAAAGAAAGAAAGAAAGAAAGAAAGAAAGAAAGAAAGAAAGAAAGAAAGAAAGAAAGATTTACTGCAATTTCTATTTTATTATTATTATTATTATTATTATTATTATTATTATTATTATTATTATTATTATTATTATTGTTGTTGTTGTTGTTGTTGTTGTTGTTGTTGCAATAAATTATATGTAAGGATGTGTAGCATTGGTACAGAAGTCCAAATTCTATCAAAGGGAAGAGAATCTAATCGAGAGCTGACATATAGTATGAAAGCGGCTGTATAATTAACCGATAACTAATGGCAATGCTAGTATTTTTAGTGAGTTTAAAGCAGTATAAAAATTGCAGTTAAAAAAAATAATTTCTGAATTTATGTCTCCAAGCAGCTCCTTTAATGTTGCAGTTAAAAGGTGTCTTGTACGAACACACACACACACACACACACACACACACACACACACACACACACACACACACACACACACACACACACACACACACCACACACATACACACCTACACACACTCACACACACTGAAAGAGAGAAACTAATATGTTTCAGTGCTGATAAGTAAGCTGAATAATGTTTGAAGCGGTGACTTTTAACTGAAATGCCAACTAATTTCCCATTTGAACTCCTTGTGATAAATAACACTGCTAATCTCATTTCTGTCTGGATCAGACATGCTTTTAATTTTAAAAAGACAAATGAAGTTCAAATGTGTGTATGGTATTGTCATTGTGTGTGTATTGCTGTGTTATATACTGTGTATGGTTCGTACCTTATTGTGTATTTTATGTTAGTGTGTGCACCACAGAATATCTGTATTCTTCTTCTTCTTCTTCTTCTTCTTCTTCTTATTATTATTATTATTATTATTATTATTATTATTATTATTAATATTATCATTAACTGTAATGTAGTTTTATCTTAAGCAGATTTCATCTGCTTGTGCTCTAGGTCTTTATCCTGTGTAGAACAGAAACAGGAAACTCAGTAAATCACATATGCATGTATAAAAGATCAGGATGAAGCCATAGCGGTAAATGTGAAGTTATTTTTAGCAGCTCAGGTCGAGCTGTGATCAGAGAAGAGTGTCACATGCTTGAGGCTGCTGCTGTTGCTACCTGACTGGTTCAATGGCTAACACACTGACACACACACACACACACACACACACACACACACACACACACACACACACACACACACACACACACACACACACAGTAACACACCTACTGTAAACACACAAGGTCCATGACTATCACTGACGGTGTATGACTGTCAGGTTCTAAATGCCAGAAACTGTGTGTGTGTGTGTGTGTGTGTGTGTGTGTGTGTGTGTGTGTGTGTGTGTGTGTGTGTGTGTGTGTGTGTGTGTGTGTGTGTGTGAGATATTGCATTCAGGTGTGTTAGATGAAATAGCTTTGAGGAAGAACTGACCTTTGCAACTCAAGCATGGTGTATTTAGGAGAATATGGTGGATGTTAACACACATAATGTGTAGAACTGGCAAAGCTTCCTCCCTGTGGCTTTTTTAAAACGATTCATATTCTCCTAACTGAAAAAAAAAAATAAAAAGCACCATTCTGCCAAGTATCCTATAGATTGTTCTTTATAGATTGGTCTTATGGCTGCAAGCTGCTGCTTTCATTTCTTCAGGAACTCAGGAACTCTGTGGATATTGCTGACTCTCACTTGAAGTCTGTTCAATGATCAGCAGTGTGCAGCAGTGTTACCCTTTACATATCTCAGGCCTCCAAACGCTACTTAAGGGAAAGGAACGCCATTCAAATTTATTTGATAATATCTTGTTTATTCCCAGTAGCCACTTCTTTGTACTACACCATTGCTGATGTTAGCTTAAAAGTGGAACGTTTGTGTTTCTATTTTTTTACACAGTAGGCTTCCATACATCCAATTTCTGTAATGATTATCCTACACAGGTTCAAAGGGAACCTGGATCATATCCCAGGGGGCTTGGTACACAAGGTGAGGGTCACTCTGGAAGGGTTGCCAGTTGATCGTAGAGCACAACAAACACAAACATACTTTTACACACTGGAGATAATTTAGAAAAGCCAATCAGCCTAAAATTCATGTCTTTAGACTGGGGGAGGAACCTGGAGTACCCACAGGAAACCCACAAATTCCTGAACCCCTAAATGTGTGAATCCATCAGCCACCATTCCCCTCCATACAGTATTAGGTATTAATATGGATTCAAAGTAACAAAGGCATATTTAAAAAATATTCAAGCATCTAATTGAGTCCAACATTTTCTTTAACCTTTATCTTTTTATAAATCACTAAAAGTACACAATAAGGGGGAACAAATGATTTTATTCAACTGCATTTTATATGAACAATTTAGTTTTTCTACACATCTCTCTTCCTTGTTTCTGCTCAAATCATATGTTTTTAAGTTATATGCATATATATATATATATATATATATATATATATATATATATATATATATATATATATATATATATATATATATATCCTGTATATCCCTTTACTTATTGGATTGATACATGCAAAATCTGAAAATGACAAATTGTAATTATAACTATATTAGTTCCTGTACATTGGATACTATGCGTTTCTCCAATCCTCATCGTATGGCTATAAGTTAAATATATGTAACGTTTTTGTTGTCACAACCAGGGTAGGAGGGAGACAGACCCAAACGCAGGATAGCTTCAAATGAAAGGGGTTTAATAAATAATAAAGGCAACATAGTAAAAGACGATAACTAAAACAATACAAATGAAGACTCTTAACAATGACTAACATTAACTAATGATTCCGCTCTGCCCTTGGCAACGCGGCTCACTTAAATACGAAAGACAATGATGACAATTGGGAACAGGTGTGGAAACAGGGAGGAGTGAACGAAGGCGGGGCAGACTCGTGAGAACAACAATAACAATAATAGCACATGGCCAAAAGTCCGGGCTGATCCCTGACATTTGTAATGTAAAAAAAAAAAAAAATATATATATATATATATATATATATATATATATATATATATATATATATATATATATATATATATATATATATCTTCCTCACCTCTCTCTCTCTGATGAGAATTAGAAAAGACGTCTTATTTTTTTTACGGAAATACAAAAACACTTCACACTTTCAGTTTCTAATGTGATTTATCATGCTGCATTAAAGTTATATAAATATTCTCTGTTGAATAACATGGATCCCTGGATCTTCATTTTAATGTATGTAGGGACTCTGTCAGTATAAAGCTGATAGAAAAACAGCTGAATTAATGTTCAGTCATGCGGCTTGGCAGAAACGCGCTCTTGTATTTATCATATTTTAAATGTTAATTTTGTGGTGTTGGGATTTGTTTGTTTGTTTGTTTGTTTGTTTGTAGTTTTCACCAAACCTAATAATCATTCTATTAGGAATTCGAACAAGAATTACCACTTGTTTTTGGGTCACATTTCAATAGTATGCTGTGATTAATGACAGAAGATTTGATTCTAGAAAGTGGAAGGGCAAAGACAAGGACAGAGAGATGGAAAAACAAAATGTAAAAGGGAGAAGTTAAATAAGTTAAAGGAATAGAGGAAGGAATGAATGTGAAATGGTGAAATGCTTCGGCAGTGTGGATGTGTGTGGGTTGTGTTTTCTGAATAATGGGGTTCAATAAGCATTCACACACACTCTGTTCCCTCCTGAAGACCCAAAGGTTTGTACCCAAACCTTTTTTTTAGCTGCCTACACTTTTCAGAATAGCAACCCAGCCTTTCACAGCTCATATATTTTTCATTAAGTTTTGTTTGTATCTGTCTTTCCCAACCACTTTATCAGATGATATCATTTTTTTTTTTACCTTTGTTGGGTAAGTGCTGTGTCTCAATTCTATTGACAGCTAATTCCCCAAGCCATGTGAGCCCATATGACCAATTAGCACACTCTATCCTCTTCTGATTAATTCCTACCTTTCCAATCAGTGTAGAATAAAGGGAAGGGCAGAGAGAGACTGGAAGACATAATTTGAGTCTTGATTCCACAATAGGAATGAACAATTAGGAACATCATGTCCTGTTCATAGAATAGGAAGACTTCCTTATGATTTTGGCTCTATTCAGGGAAAGATCAATAACCTCATTCACATGCAATGCAATTATAAGCCTTAAGCGTACTGTATAAGCCTTATTCAACAGCTCCACAATTATACAGTACCCAGGAACAACCATTTTACAGCTCTGTAATTGTATATAGAGGTCAAGTTATTTAACCACTCTGTGCATTTGATGACCAAATAACACAGACCATACATTTGATTTACACAGAATATCTATGTTTTTGAGGCTCTTTGACATAAAATACAGAATATCATTTGACCCTTCCAAGAGTGAAAAATGGCTAATAGCTTCTGTGTTTGACATTCCAAGCCAGAAAACCATGGAAACCTAATTGGCTAGATTAAAAGTGGTAGATGACATACACTGATCAGACATAATGTTAAAACCATTGACAGGTGAAAGGAATAACATTATCTCTTTACCATAGGCACATGTTAAGGGATGGGATACATTATGTAGCAGATGAAGAGTTAGTTCTTGACGTTGATGTTTGACAATGGCCAAATTCACTCAGACCCTTGTGCTTAGCCATTTTCCCGGCTTCCAACCCATCAGGTTAGACAACTGGGTCAGAATTTCTCTAAAACAGCAAGTCTTGTGGGGTGTTCCCAGGATGCAGTGTTTAGTAACTGCTAAAAGTCGTCCAACAAAGGACAACCGGATACAAAGTCATGAGCATCCAAGTCTCAGTGATGCTTATGAAGAATGAGGGTTAGCTGTTTGGTAAGATCCCACAAAAGAGCTACAGTACTGTTGCTAAAAAAACATTAATGCTGGCTATGATAGAAAGGTGTCAGAACACACAGTGCATCACAGTTTGCTGTGCATGAGGCTACATAGCCAAAGACCAGTCAGAGTGTACATGCTGACCACTGTACACTACTGAAAATGCCCCAAATGGGCTCGTGATGGGTTGGAGAACCTACACAACATTAGACAGATTGTTTCAATGTTGTGGCTGAAAGACAAGTCAAGTTGTACACTTTGATTGATGAGAGAATGATATGAGAGTGAATATTTTTTTAATTTAACTGGTATTTAACCTAAGTTTAAACACACTTTGCACCATGAGCAATCTCTGCTTGGGCAAGACTCGCGGCATATAAATAAAGTATCGTTGGTCACATATACACATGCAGGAGTACACTAATTCATGAAATTACACACCCCTTCTCCATATTCAGACCACACCTTTGACACAAGAAACATATTCCAAGATCATTTGCTAGTTAAGTGCATTTATACATTTGGTTATTGTCTTGATCTAAAACAGTACCTCATGCAAGCGCAGCTACACAATGATCTTTGTTTTCAAGGCAAATAAGACAAGGTTGTAACAAACAGCATGAACCTGAACAGGCAATATCAAACACAGTGCTTTTAAACAGTGATGTGCTGTGAAAGTGATTGAGTCCAGGTGTGTGTAATTAGTATTCTGGTGAATTGTGAATGTGAGATTAATAATAATCGTCCCAAATGTCATGTCACTACACGCTATGCACTTATGCTATTTTTTCTACCTGTCTACTGTATGAATTTTGAAAAGGTTTGTAATTGTCTCATAGAACCCCCTTTTTTTATTGATTTAATAAAATTTAATAGCAAATAAGGTCAAGCTTATGCAAAATAACACCTCTAGATTTAGCGGAATACACTTAATTATTACAATTTTATTAAAAATTAAATCATACAGTATGGGCTAAATCAAAAGACGTTTGTAAGATGTCTTGTCCAACAGAGGGTCATGAGTGATCTTGGAAATCTGGTAGAAATGTCTTCTTCCACTACATCAATCAAAGCTGCAAGTGCTGAGTGCACAAAGGTTCTAACGTTCTACACTTGTATTTTTTATTTTTAGTTTTGGATGAATAAATGCATCACCTGGGTACCTGAAGTGCACTTTGTGTTGTTGAAATGATCAGTCTGAACACTACTCACACTATATATATTACGACACGGCAGAGAATAGTGGATAAGTACGTGATTTGGGATGCAGCTCCTGTATGGTGATGTTTTATCCCTGAATAGCTGCTTGTAATTTTCAGTACAAGCCAAACAATCTACCATAGACAAGGCATAATTAAGCTTTAGGATTTATTTGCCGAACGATTATTTTTGCTGCCTCTTATTCAGCAAAGCCTATTTCCATTTATTAGGCCTATTAGAAAATCCAATTTAGATCTCCTAAAAGAAAAGCAAATTACTGCCAGGCTGATCATTATTAGGGGTGTATATGGCTGTGGTTTTGTTACATAATTTGCAAATAAATAGCATAAAGAGATCCACGAATATATTGGTGATTCACAAAAACATGCACGAAATCAATTAAACAAGACGCACAGACGATTTTAAAAGTAACTGCTTGGAAAGAATGAAATGCCATCTGCAATTTGTAGATTTATGAATGACCTGGCAAATGTTTAAACCTGAAACCCGTTTTTATGCCAGTTTATGCAAATAAACATTCACTTTGTTTTTACCCTTCTCTAGACTGTTACGAGAAGCTTTTGCTAACACCCACATCCCTGGCTAATTATATTAGTAATGTACAAGTTGTAAGAGGAAATCTGAGGTAGATTGCATAATTATACAACCATATGTGCAGCATGGTTGTGATCAGATCTAAATAAAAAAACTGAGGCTTCTACATGGCTTCGTTTAAATTCCCAAATAAAGGACATATTAAAGAATTCAATTAAGCGTAATATCTTTGTAATATCTATTATTGAGCAATTGGATTGATAGCAACTTAAGAGATCTGTTCACTAAATCAACAATTAAACATTTTTTTGTTTGTTTGTTTGTTTTTTGTTGTTGTTTAAATCCAATGATGTACATACAGCAACAGCAATGTGGTATAAAATCACTTAATGGGGCTCATGAGTACCTCCAAGTGGCAACTTGCACCACTGGTTTGGGATATGCCATACAAACTATATGCCAGATGGTCCTAACAGCTGTAAGATGCCCTTTCTAAAAGGGAAAGAGAAATATAACACACTTCACCCCATCATTTTTTAATGTCTCCAGTACATGGATGTAAAAAGTGGTATTTTGTTCCATTACTCAGTGTTAATATATTTATATTCACAGCATTTGGCAGGTGTCTTTATTCAGAGAGACTTACACTTGAACAATTGAGGGTTAAGGACCTTGCTCAGGGACACAGCAGTGGTAGTTGCATTCAAACTTACTGCCATCCAATTGGTAGACCAACACTTTAAGGACTAGGCTACGACATCCCCTATACATGCTCCCAGTGCGGCACACACAGTTAGTCCATATCAAGACATCAGTCTTGTCAGAAATGAATCTTACCCTAGCTTCCTTTATAGCTTATGTTTTTTTTTTTTTGTTTGTTTTTTTTAACATCAGCTAGGCATTCATACTAGAGTCTGTAACAGAGCCTAGCTTTTAAATAAGGGTGTTAAATGATATTAATGAGATATAGGAGGTGAATTAAGTTTTTATTTTGACTTGGAGATGCAGTAATGAACCCAATTTTCCCCTGTGGATTAATAAAGCATTTATTTATGATTATGATTATGGGAATTGCTACACATGGTTTGCTTCAAGAGAAAAGTAACAATATGTGTATGTTGTCTTCTTGGGTGTTGGATATGTCAATCTTAAACGTTGAAAATCTTTAAATGGTTTAGAAAGAACGGGAGTGGCTTTGAGTGTGTGTGAGTGAGTTGAAGGTCCCCGTTGCCTAACCAAGACGGAATGACAGAATGTCATTTGAATATTCTGTAAAATTAACACACACACACACAGAATGTTTAAGCAAACCATGTTTCTTTAGTGTTCTAGAAACTTCTTCTGTAACGGTTCACCATGCCATTAAAAAAAAAAAATAACTGTGTGTGTTTGTGTGTGAGTGTGTATGCTGTGTATTATTTCTTGGATAGGTTTCCATTCTCTTACTTTTTCTCTTTCTCTCTGAGAGAGAAAAATGCAGGAAAAGCAATTTAAAACTCTCCAGCTGTCCGTAACAATGAGGTCCTGCCAACAGTAATTGACTGGGTAAGAGAGTGAGAGAGAGAGGGAGATAGAGAGAGATAAAGATAGACGGGGAAAAGAATGGAGGGATGGACAAATGAGGTATTAGCTGAAGAAAGGCAAGACGAGGAGATGGCATGGGAAGATGTTGAGATAGCCACTGTATAGTCTTTGAGCTACAGTCTATTATGTGTGTGTGTGTGTGTGTGTGTGTGTGTGTGTGTGTGTGTGTGTGTGTGTGTGTGTGTGTGTGTGTGTGTGTGTGTGTGTGTGTGTGTGTGTGTGTGTGCGCATGTTTTGGCTAAGCAGCTATGGTGGAAACTAAATCCTTCCCATTAAAGTAATATCATGCTGTGTTGAGCTGAGAGCTTGACAGCAGGTCTTTAGTGATTAATTGAATGTTTAATGTGGACATAAGACAATAGGACATCAGTCCTAAAGCACTGGAGAAAGAGAGAGAGAGAGAGATAAAGAATAGGATCTTTACATAAAAACTCATAAACTGCTCATCATACAGTATTTCCCCAAGCAACCATACCTTAGGGGGAAAGACCTATGTATATAAAACATTAAAGGGAAATGAGTCCCAGCTGCAGAAGACCACATCAGGTTGCCAAGAGTAAGAAGAGTACACAGTGGGCACATACTCACAGAAACTGAACAGTTGGAATCTTAATCTGTTGCCTGATGAATGTTGATTTCTGTCACGCCAATGCAGAGTGTAGGATCAGAATTTGGCATCAAATTGGAACCAAAGTACCTTGTTTCAACGTTTCAGACTGATGGTAGTGTAATGATGTGCTTTCCTTTAAAAACGTTGGGTGCCCTAATACTAGTAGAGCATTGTGTAAGTGCCACATCCTAGCTTATTGTTTCTAACCACATGCATCCATTTATGGCCACAATTCACCAATTTTATGGCTATATCCAGCATGATAATGCAGCAGAATGAAATGCAAGTCATCCCTGAACATAACAGTGAGTTCAATGTGTTTCAACTGGCCTCCATAATCACGAGACCTGAATCTAACAGAGCAGCTTATGGAGAATCTGGAGAGTCTCATTACAAACTAGACATATCTGTAGATTTCTATACCTTGAGGAATCCATGCCGCAAAGGAATGATGCTGTCCTAAGAGCAACATGGGGTTCTAACCAGTATTAGTATAGTGTTCCTACTAAAGTGAGCACTGAGTGAGTATGATGGACATATCATGTATTTGTTAGCTGGATTTTAATGAAAGGGAATTTAATGGGAGCTGGAACAGTTACAGTAACAGTATGTTTTTCTTTTCTTGTGTGTGTGTGTGTGTGTGTGTGTGTGTGTGTGTGTGTGTGTGTGTGTGTGTGTGTGTGTGTGTGTGTGTGTGTGTGTGTGTGTGTGTGTGTGTGTAAAAACAGAGAGGATAAAACAAATGTTGCAGGAAGCAGGCAAACTATCACTGGGAAATGAACTCCATTTCTAAAGGTCATCATATCATACAAACAGCTTCAAATCATGGCCACTGCTCAATTTCTGTTTTCGTTTTTTATGTTTCAAGGTTTTGCTTACTGAGGTAGCAAGTAAAACAAATGTCTGTGCACGTGTGTGTGTGTGTGTGTGTGTGTGTGTGTGTGTGTGTGTGTGTGTGTGTGTGTGTGTGTGTGTGTGTGTGTGTGTGTGTGTGTGTGTGTGTAACAGACTATGTTGTGGTCCATGAAAGCAATTGACTTTAACGTTTAATTAGCCTTGAGTGCACAAATACGTACATACTGTAAGTGCATACAGTATGTGGGTGCACACAGAAATTGTGTCTAACTGAATTACACACAAACATAAACACACAAATGGCAACAATATAAAATTACCTATATATATATATATATATATATATATATATATATATATATATATATATATATATATATATATATATATATATATATATATAGACAGTCATACACGTTTACACATGCAAGGTCATTTCCCAGATTTATATAATCTGTTGTTAAAAATTTGTATTACAGCTGTCATCTTGTGTAGTTTATGTTTGTTTTGGGTCAAATTGCATAGAGGCAGTTATTTTTTTTTTCTTTCTTTTTTTTATTATGCAACCATTACACATTAGAAATAATTTTTTAACATTTATTCATTTATTTATTTGTTGTTTTTTTTTCACTAATCTTTATTTTTTGCAATTTCACACTAAAATCTGCAGAGGCATTTTATTAATGGGAACAAACTCTTTAATATCTCTTTTATATTTACTGTGTGTGTGTGTGTGTGTGTGTGTGTGTGTGTGTGTGTGTGTGTGTGTGTGTGTGTGTGTGTGTGTGTGTGTGTGTGTGTGTGTGTGTGTGAGTGCGTGATCTCTGTTGTCTTTCTGAAGAGGTCAGATCAATTGAGCTCCGGAGTAAACATACAGTAGCAGGAGTGTGGTGTTTGGAATGACTTTGTCTTTCTTACCAGAATCTCTCTCTATCTCTCTCTCTCTCTCTCAGCTCCATCCATGATTCCCATAATGCACCAGGTCAGCTCCACCATGAGGAGTATCACGCTGTCATGGCCACAGCCAGAACAACCCAACGGCATCATACTGGACTATGAGCTGCGTTATTATGAGAAGGTAAGAAAAGTGTGTGTTTGTGTGTGTGAGTGTGTGTGTTCATGTTCTGCACATCACATTTTATCAGGCTCTTCATGCTGCAGTAATATTTTCTCAAAGGTTTGGATCGATTGCGTTAAATTGAATTGAATCATGTTGGATAGAGTCTTAGTTCAATTATTTTGCTGCTTGGAAAGTGATGAAAAGTGTTTTGCTTTGGCTTGTTGTTGCATAAGACATCTGAGAAATGTGTGTGCGTGTGTGTGTGTGCGTGTGTGTGTGTGTGTGCGTGTGTGTGTGTGTGTGTGTGTGTGAGAGAGAGTGTGAGAGAGAGAGAGAGAGAGAGAGAGAGAGAGAGAGAGAGAGAGAGAGAGAGAGAGAGAGAGAGATAATATTATACTTTGTTCCATCTGCATTAGTCTAAATGGACATTTGATGCTTCAGATTAAGAGTCCCATTTTCATAACCATAAAACAAGTGTGAAATGAGACATGAGTTCACGGCCTTGGCTGGATGTGGTAGACATATTCTTGTTATCTTTTTGGCACTGATAAGTCATCATGATATGTCATATACCTGTAGGTGATATCTGTGCACGTTACTTTGATATTTCAATAATGGTATATGACCAAATTGTTCATTTGGATTTACTTTAGTGGAAGACATAACCAGCTGGCTGGGTGTCTTTTCCACCCAATTTCCTGTTACTGTATTTCACAGTCCAGTAGTTTATACTCTCTACTAATGTTATTTTAAATTTGCTATGTGCATCTTATGTGAATGTTAACTATCTGACCAACATTTGATTATTCTAATGTATTACAGAAAAAAAAAACTCAGTTGTTGTTCAGTTTTATTATTTACTACTTTGGTGGAACTGCATTTTATATTAAACTAAAGTGGTCATTAGTGTGGATATTGTAGATAGTGTTACGTTTTTAAAAAATGGGACAGGACTTTTTCAGCTTTCACTTAAAAAAAGATGGTGGAAATTTTAGCATTTCATTTGTGCTAAAAGAATGTCCAGAAAGAGATTTTTAAAGATTTAATCATTCAAGGGTTGCTTATGCTGTGGTCTATCAGAAGTTGTAGCATGCCAATTCTGACACCTCCACCATCAAACTTGACAACTCTTACCTGTGAACTTTTCGCCAACAACTTCCTCCAGAGAAAGACATGAAATCAAGATAACTACTCATAACCTCAGACGCAAACCAAGTATCATTTATTATCTTTAAAATGAACTGTGCAATATATACAAGTAATCACTTTAAACACTTTACCTACAATAATCGCATTAGATCTGCAGTATGACCTACAAGCATATTCACTTGTTAAATCTATATTACCTACTGTACAGTTTGCTGTTTTAGAGAGACATATAAACATTACTCATTAAAGTTAACTTAACTTACATATAGCTAACAAAAGAGAGAAAGATGTGGAGAAGATATAAGACCTAATCTAAGATTTGGGTCCTGGTGAGAATCTTCCTGACTGTCAGGGAAGATTAAGTTTAGAATGGCAGATGCTGACTGTTATTGTTTGACTGCAGTTTAAGCCTTAACACAAATGGAAAGTTGTATACAAGCATGTAGACTGTCAACGTATACGATCTAGAAATCTATTGTATCTACTTTTCTCAGACAATTAAAATACCTATATACTATAACCCATAAACAACATCTATTACTTTCCACATTTCATATTTACACTAGTGTGACGCATATCATGAATGAATATTAAAACTCCTTGCCTGATCGTTTCATCCCACTGAAGGCAATCACACTCATCCAATTTTGCACAGAGACGTTATTGTCTGATGATTATGCGGCATCCAAAAATGAGTCCGGATATGAAAATGAGTTTAATCAGAAAGCGTGGGATGAAGATCCCTCTCGACAATGGATTAACGCAATGCAAACGCCACGAGTGGAAGCGCTTATTTACCCATAAATATGCATGAAGAGTAATCATCTCCTTATTTGTGTTCCGTGGGTCCTTTTGGCAAATAGACGAGCACTTCTCAAACAAATACAGATGAGCAAATATCACTGAACGGCTGCTTCTGTAGGACGTTGAGGAAAGTGAGTGATATCAAAGACTTTCAGGCAATAATCTGATCATTTATAGTGCATTTTTAATCGCTGTGTGAAGACTTGTACAGCATAATGATAACGGGTCCCTATGGAGTGCTTTATAATAGCACAATAATATCCAGCTTTTTTGACATTATTAAATTTATTATATGATTTGACCGAAGTGGTTTACCAAAGAATTCACTCATTTCAAATGGAAAGCTGAATAAAAGCCTCGGTTGCATTTGGAGAATTTCATTAATATTGAATAATTATTGAATCAATCCAGAGTTACATATCTTTAATTCTGTTCTCTTATCCATCTAATCATTGTGTAATAGTTTTTTGACTTTGCTTAGCATCCAGTTATTCAAGTACATCAATGTACAAAATACCTATCAAGAAGCGTGCCAGTTTGTTGGTCGTGACACAATGTAGTGTAATTCTATAGCTACAACTTTGTGTTTGAATATGAGTATGTTGTACTCGAGGATGAGCGTGCCAGTAAAATCTTTCAATATACTGGAAGTGTCTGCTTTACCTTTGTAGATGGCATGGACTGCATCTATTTCAGAAAAAAGCATGTTTTACTAAATGCCCAACATTAGCCTGTTGTATTTGCTAACACCAGGTTAGTCCAGCATCTAACCAGTAGCTAATGTTAGACCAGTAGCTAATGTAAATGGCTAAGCAACTGCCTGAGGCAATTTCGAGTGAATGATAAATATTGCAAACTTAAAGAGATTAATCAATTAATAGTTTTAGGCTACAAAAACATTACATTCATCAAATACAGTGCATTTAAATGTAGCAACATTTTGTATATGCTTTAGAAATACAGTATGTTTAGAAATATGTTTTAGAGTTGTATGTATATGACGCACAGTATACTGTAGGTAAAGCGTTTAAAGTATGTTTGCTGCAAAAGAGAAAAAAAAAGAGAAAAATGTTAACGAATATATTTTATATATCTCATATCATTGTGTGTGTGTATATATATATATATATATATATATATATATATATATATATATATATATATATATATATATATATATATATATATATATATGTTTTTAACCTAATGCATTTAAAAGAAATATGTATTAATGCCTGTTTTTATCATATGTTTACAATTGGTAATGAGTCCTCATTCTGATTCGTAGCTTCATCCACATCAGTCTCTGTCTCATCACCAAGGTAAAAGTCACTCGAGGCATTTAAACACAAGCCTCATCATTGTCTCTTCACTCTACTGATCTCTGTTTGCTCTTACATCAGTGAGGAAATGATCTCTGATTAAT
Organism: Tachysurus fulvidraco; assembly: GCF_022655615.1. Taxonomy (NCBI): domain Eukaryota; kingdom Metazoa; phylum Chordata; class Actinopteri; order Siluriformes; family Bagridae; genus Tachysurus; species Tachysurus fulvidraco. Next base: position 8,847,576 of record NC_062539.1, read on the forward strand.
TCCATCAGTTCCCTTCTGTTGACTAAATTTCTCGTTATTAGGTCATTTAAACAGTTTAAACACTTTGCCCTCTTTCGTGTGTACAGAGTGCATACACAATCGTCTTCGTTTCGATGATGTGTGGCACGTGAGCGATGCGGACATTTTGAAAGCGTGACATTTGTGATGGTATCTCACAGCTCCAGGGATCCTGGTTCAATCCTGAGCTTCAGTTAAGCTCCAGATCCATCATGACCCTGAAGCAGTAACTTAAAACGAATGAATGTAATTTTCACATCAAAGATATCATGACCTTCATATTTGCATCACTTTAAAAGACAAAAAGAAAAAAAAAAACAACAAAAAGGTCACTGATGCATTTTAATGTTTTTCTGCATAAATCAGGCCAACGATATATTTAAGTGTGTGTCTATGGTTGCTGGAGTTTTGTTTTGTTGTAGAATGTGTATTTGATTAAAATCTGTAATTTTTGCTGTGCACTAACATCCATCTAGTATTCCAACAGCAGCCATTTTTCAAGGCTACTCGAGTGTAAGAACAGTTTGATATTGCTCAAGCCGTGTGTGTGTGTGTGTGTGTGTGTGTGTGTGTGTGTGTGTGTGTGTGTGTGTGTGTGTGTGTGTGTGTGTGTGTGTGTATAGTGGGGAAGCTGTAGAAAATGAATGCTTGAGGTTTATTATATTTTGTTATAACTATTTTTACACTTCAGAAATCGCTACCCAGATATCAATCATGGCCTTGTTTACATTCCTCTCTCCTCTTATCTTTGAATCATTTTTGTTTTGTTTGCTTTCCATATTTTTGCTTTTTTAATTATGCCCTTGATTACAGCGTTCAGCATGAAAGCTGATTAACAAGCAAATTCACTCTTAAGAGGAAAAGAAAGCAATGCATGTTGCCTTGTTTAAAAATGACGTATAGGTTTTGAGGCACTCGGGGGTGATGAATTTAAAAGCCCTGGTGTTAATGAGGACTGTTACCAAAGACCTGTTTGACCCTAAATCTCTTTGTTCTGCTGTGGAAAGTTTCTAATCTAAATCAGAACACAGAACAAAGGCTTGGCAGTGACAGACAGGTAAATGCTGAACATTACCTCGCAGAGGACAAAGACACAGGGTGTTAAACTTTCCAGACTAATTACAGGGCAAATTGAAAACAATTAATCGGGACACATTGGGGAGACACCCAATGACAGGGCAGGTGCCAATGTTAACAAAACATAAACAAACACATGATAAACACAGAAGTGTGTCTTTATGAAAGCTAAGATTTTCTGCACTAAGAACTTGACAAGGGACTTGACATGTAGTAGTTATATCTAATTTTGTTGCTTTAAAAGAAGAACTCATAACCTTGTTGTGTTATTTAAAAAACACAGAACTAATTATTATCATGCTACTCATTTCATGGGAAGTGATAGCTCAGTGGTTAAGGTTTTGCCCTACTGTTTAGAAGGTTGTGTGGTTAAATCCCAGGAGTACTAAGCTGCTGTGACTGGGCACTTACTGCTCAGCTGTATAAAGGAGATGACTTTAGGTTGATCTGGGTAAGGGTGGCTGCATAAAGGATTATATAGTGTTCATTATATTTATGCTATAATGCGTTTGAATTCACAAAGCTGACTAGTCTGGAAGGTTTAAAACATTTTCCATAACAGCAGCTCTGACATTGGGCAATTTCCAACAAAACATTTCTACACTATATGGCCAAGTATCAAGACACCTAAACATTACACCCATTTGTTCCCATTCCAAAGTCATGGGCATTACCATGGCACTGGTCCCCTCTTTGCTGTCCTAATAACCTCTCACTCTGAGAATGATTTTCTAGTTCCACTAGATTTTGAAGTGTGGCTGTGGGGATTTGCTCATTCAGCCACAAAAGCATTAGGAAGGTCATTTACTGATGCCGGGTGAGGAGGTCTGGCTAACAGTCACTGTTCCAATTCATCGTAAAGATGTTCAGCGGGTTGAGGTCCGGGCTTGGCCCACAAGATTTCTTCGACATCAACTTTGGACTTCCGTGTCTTTAGGGACTTTACTTTGTGCTGGAACAAGTTTGGACCCCTTCGTTATAGTAAAGGAAAATGTAATGGTGTAGCATAAAACAACCTTCGAGAATTGTTTTCTTCCAACTGCTTCCAAATTGGCAAAAGTCTCACATATAAGTTTGATGGTCAGGTCTCAAAATACCATTGGCCATATGATAATATTAATGATCTCATTCTAATAGGATTATCAGAAACCGCATGTGCTTTACAAGGAATTTGTTTTGGTGCAGGAGAAAAAAGTGTACACAGAACATTACAATGAGAATGTACTGATGTGACAACATTAATATGATGTCATTTCTATAGTTACAAGCTGTGATGGAGTATTAAATGAATTTAAATCACAGATTACATGTTGGCATTTAATACTGTTGTTATTTAACATTTTCAACTATTTCAACTATTAGATATAATGAACCATTATGGCAAACCCAGTGTGTCTTAATAATGCATTTATTCTCTGCACAAATACACAGTTAAACCATAACAGGTTAAACCTGATTACAGTAAACTACTGCAATAAGTTACTAACAATAACTACTACTATAAGTTACTGTAATTGGTGGCTGGAGTATATTAATGAAAAAATATATACAAGACATATAAATGAATAAATGGATTGGACACTGGTTTTAGACCACAATAAGTATTTTTTTTTTGTATGGTGTAGGGCTTTGCTGTATGTACTGGAGAATTATAATCCTGATACATGGGACCACCTTCAGGGTACAATGTTTGAGCCATTGGGTGCATGTGATCCCCAAAACCCCCAGTGACACTACTACAAGTAATCTACTACAAGTAATGGGCCTATAAAAAAAATCCTGTGCTTCATTTCAACAGTATAGGTCATCAGCATTTTTTTGGGATTTACCACACCCTAACTCTCCTGGATGTGGGAACGACAATGAAGGTCGACTCATCAGAGAACAATACGTTTCGCAATGTCCAAAGCCCAAGATTTCCACAGAAGGCAACAATCAATGTTTGGCATAGGCACTAAAGACCAGAGGTTTTGCTATAGCAGCCTGACCATGAATAATGGCCCTGTGGAGCTCCTAACAAAAAAGGTTTTGGTGGAAACAGGAGTCACAGTGCACATTTAATTTTGCCTTAACCTGGACAGCTGTGGTTTTATGTTGTTAGGATACAGTCTGGCGTTGGACCAGACATCGCTTTCAGTCAGCTTCCGTTTGCAACAATTACTCCTGTTCATTGTGGTTCATCCTTCATGGTGGTATGCTGTGTTACCCGGGATACCATAGCTTTTAATTCACCACAAATACTTGCTTTCCTGGTCACAGATGTGCCAGCAAGAAGTGCAACAATTTGTCCGCTTTTGGACTCCCATTTTTTTGTGTGGATTGCAATATTTTATGTACTTAAATAAACTAAACATAGCTATATTATTGGTGTTGAATTGTTATAAACAAACAAATCAGATAAATTCATATTTTAGAATAAGTTCTATTGGTAAATTACTGAATTGAAACAGAATTTGAATTTTCGAGTTGTTAATTCTAAATAAACTTTAAATATATGGAGAAGAACTTATCAGAAGAACCAGTGACACAAAGTTGAGGGAACATACAGTCATGTATTTGTGTTAACTAGCTTACTGATGCCAAGTGTTTTTTAAAGCCAGAATTAAGATGCAGCTGTGCTTCTTTACGTTAAACTTTTGCAGTCTTTCTATCACTGATTTACTTATTCATTAGAATACTACATAGTGGGTCGATCAAAAAGATGGCAGCACAAACTGACACAAAGGTAGAGACACAGACTGACGCTGAGGCAGAGACAGACCAAAGTAAAAGTGGAGAAACAGTTCAAAAGGCGATTTAATCTAAATAGACATCAGAATGAATCAGCATGTACATGCGCCAGGTCCATGATTTATGGCTAGTCACTGCACAGAGAAGAGATGTCATGAGTTTTGCCTCCTTTATTCAATTATAGTAATTTTATTTCTCCTATAATTTACAGTTGAGCAAGTCATAAACTGTATTCATAAGTGACATCACGGAAATTCTCTATGATTCAATGCCTTATGATTCAATATATTTCTGTATTTTGTTTTTTCTGTTTCTATACTTCTGTAAAGCTGCTTCTAGACAATGTGAATTGTTAAATGCGCTATACAAATAAATTGAATTGAGATCGAATTGATTATTATCGAAAAATATTGTATGATTATACTATAGTAATGTACTATAATTGTTACAGTTATTTAGCCTATCGACTGAAGTTAACAGTGTGGATTGTACAAGACTGTGGAACTGTAAAAAAATGTTCCTTTGTTGCTGTTGAGAAGATGGAGAGGGAGGTGGAGAAAGCTGTCTAACATATTATTACAATACCTCTTATTGGTGTTTAATTTAATTTTCATATCGCTGGGTTTTGAGCTGATCAGTCAGAATAAATTTGTATTTCAGCTTGCAGCGAATTCCCTCTAATGAGACAGGTAGACATAAACCATGCCAAAAAAATGTCTCCCACAGCTTAACAAAGCAACTCATTGACGGTTTTCTTACTGGGCATGTTTATGTTGGTCTGGTTTCAGATACACTTGATTCTATTGAACACTGGTGCATTTGAAATTATCTCACATCCTCACAAAACATCCATAGGGAACACATTGCAACTCACTATATATATATAGTTATATAGTTATATATAATTAATTAATTAATAAATATATATATATAATTATGATGTTGGTGTCCCCTGCCACTCATGGTACATGTTTTCTGGAAACTTACTTTACTTCCTGAATAAATGCAGACCAGAGTATGAGCTGTGTTCACATTTATGGGAATTTCTCAGGTTCGGTACCATGGTGCACTTCCTGGTCCACTATTTTACTTATTATTTTTCATAGAAATGATGCTCTGATTGATTTAAACAATGTGCCAAACTGCCAATGTGAATGCTTCCTTATTTTCCAAAAGCATTAAAAAAGATATCAACAAATCTTTGCACATCTATACAATATTCAAACAACTGCAGTGAACATACTGTACACCACCTTTCATTTGCTGTACCTTGCGTGAGTGTGAGTATGATTACAGGTCCATCCTCTCTTCCATGGCTCATTACTCACCGCAGCACTGATGTTTATGCTCCATTGAAATTAACACCTGCAAATCACTTCTGTGGAGCTTCATACGATCTGTAATTCTCCCTAATTGTGCAGTAAGTAGTTATGAGTGTAGAAAGACAGCAGAGCTTATACTAAACATGATATTCTACCTTCTGTTGATCTGAGTAGAGTTCTCCATGGGCTAGGTCAGGTCAATAAGGAAAGTCGCTGTTTTAATCAGAGATGAATAATAGGGGAAGGGGAAGAAGCCAAGCGCAAGAGAGAGCTTGACAATATACATGAAAATACTTTGCAGAACTCACTGACCCTCAAGGAGGGCAGTGTGTACAGAGTTTTTATAATATGCACCTAAAATGCTTCGTGTTAATTGTGCCACTTTGTGTTCTTCCAGGTGTTACCGGTTTATTTAAAGTTTAATGACCTATTAAAAAAATCAATTGTATTTGTATGTCACTTTCAATAGACATTATCCCAAAGCAGCTTTACAGAAATATATAATTTCAGTATGTAAATGTTTCATTTAGAAATTTAGCAAGTGGCGACAATGATGAGGAAAAACTCCCAGAGGAAGGAATGTTAAAAGGAACCAATCTCAAAAGGCACCCATCCACATCTAGGAGGCATGGGATTATAAAATCATTTCACTTTTATAACTGTGGTCAGAAAGTACAATGTGCAACCAGAAAATTTAATGCAGTTTTCAAATGAAGTCTGTTTTACTGAAGTTATTTACTGTCCTGATAGAGACTTGAATGCAAAACTGTTTGTCCTAAGTCATCCTCCTGGCTTCTAAGTGGTACCATTCATTTGGTCTCATCCTCATCAGCAGCAATGGGATCCAAGTGATGAATATTTGAACCAGAAGTAGGGCATCAGGATCATAATGATGTATTTTATAATCTAATTGTTTAGCAAAGCTGAATAGAAATAGTACTTCTCTTAGAAAATAAGGATGTAATGGTTAATAAGTTAAAGTTAAGTAAGTGAAGTAGAACATCACGGTCTGCCTCCCAACCTCTCAACCTCCCAAATTCCTTACAGTGGTCAACAGAGCTCAGTTAAATGTTTGACTGTTCTAGCATTACATACATTTAGGAAAGTTGTCTTCAGCTGCTTCATATTCCTGTTCTTGCTTGTCAGAAGTGGAACCTGTTGTAGCTCGCCCCATTGGGATAATTTGTGTTCTGAGATGCTTTATTGCTCACCACTAATGTAAAGAGTAGTTATTTTCGTGACTGCAGGCTTGTTTTTGATTGAAATGCTTGTATTGCTTTGAATTTGCTATAGATTAGATTTGTATTGAAATAAATAAATAAATAAATAAAACACAAAATTACTGGCTGTAACATTGAGATAGAACAAAAAATCAGCACCATAAATTGAAAAAATCTGTGTCACCTATCAAAGAATCCTAAATGCTTCACATTTAGCCTTATTTACATGTTTGTAATAGGTATTTAGCATTTAAATTATGGCAAATCTCTTGTAATTAAACAAAAAAATATGCAATTATAAGTTATTTTAATGGCAAACATTAACCATATCAATTTCAAATAGTTACAAAAAAAGCCAAAAATGGGTTAAAAAATCAGGTAAAGAAAATGTCATGTATGTATAAATTGTATATATGGCTAGTATCTATATATTTTTCTCAGTTTCTGCCCCACCCAGTAGTCATGGATTTCTCATAAACACACAGACCCACACCCACACCCACCCACACTATAAAGAGTCATCACAAAGTACTCAACCTTTGATTGTCATGTAGTCACCCCACTCTTTGCCTTAATTTCTATCATTACTTTTTGCTCAATTCCCTTCCTTTTAATGGTTGTTTGTCTTTTCCTGAGTTCATGTGTTTTCATCTCTGTTGTGTCTCAATTTGTTAGTAATAAATATACACTAGTGACTATAGCTCTGGATAATCTCCTGAAGAGCAACCCCCCCCACACACACACACACAGTGTGTGTGTGTGATCCATGCCCAACACCTAAGAAGATCACAGATATTTAAGTGGAAATCTGTATCGAAATGCAGCACTGTCACTCCCCCATCTGTAGTGATCCATTTACTAAATTAAATTATCATACAGGGCTGGTCTCTTCCAAGCTGACGTTACAGGAAGTGAGGGGCCTACCTTTATTTCCGTCTTTCTTACAAGAGCTTTAATGAAACTGTTCCTGAAATAATGCGTTCTCAGAGAGTCAGCCACATTTAGTCATGGTCTGTGTGCGTTCATAAAAAATTCACTGTCAAACTCACTGGAATCTATAGTGCTCTCCGAGGAGCACCTCAAAATGGTGGTGAAATAAAAGAATAAAAGATTAAAGAAGTTGAAAATTACTTCTTTCAGTATAATAAAATACTACTACTATAAAAAAATGTTATTTTTATGATTATTATTATTATTATTATTATTATTATTGTTGTTGTTATTATTATTATTATTATTATTATTATTATTATTATTATTATTATTACAGGGCTCTCAAGTTTTGAAGACAGGCAAGTGTGACATATCCAACCCCCCAGCACCTGCACCCCCCAAAAAACAACAACAACAAAAAAAAAAAAAAAAAAAAAAGATGGGAGGATCTCTGACCACAATTTAACCAAATACAAAGTATTAGTTTAATTTCCATTTGTTAATTTGTTAGGGGGGCACGGTGGCTTAGTGGGTAGCACGTTCGCCTCACACCTCCAGGGTCGGGGTTCGATTCCCGCCTCCGCCTTGTGTGTGCGGAGTTTGCATGTTCTCCCCGTGCCTCGGGGGTTTCCTCCGGGTACTCCGGTTTCCTCCCCCAGTCCAAAGACATGCATGGTAGGTTAATTGGCATCTCTGGAAAATTGTCCGTAGTGTGTGAATGCGTGAGTGAATGAGAGTGTGTGTGCCCTGCGATGGGTTGGCACTTCGTCCAGGGTGTATCCTGCCTTGATGCCCGATGACGCCTGAGATAGGCACAGGCTCCCCGTGACCCGAGAAGTTCGGATAAAGCGGTAGAAAATGAATGAAAATGAATGAATGAATTTGTTAATTCCATTTTTTAATTTTGGCTCAAGCCCAGACATTTTTAGGGTCATGATTGTTTCGTTTTGAGGTTTTGTTCAATCCGACCATCGAAAATACCCTCGTTAATGAATGTTTTTTTTTTTTCATTGTATCTTACCCAGATAGTGCTATTTTCTGATTGGCTATTGTGTAGTCTCTTTTTTTTGATTGGCTCATAAGTGTCAGGCTCGACTAAGTGAGAAGTGAAAGTGACGTGACATACGGCTAAGTATGGTGACCCATACTCAGAATTCGTTGTCTGCATTTGACCCATCCAAAGTGCACACACACAGCAGTGAACACACACACACCGTGAACACACACCCGGAGCAGTGGGCAGCCATTTATGGGGAGCAGTTGGGGGTTCGGTGCCTTGCTCAAGGGCACCCCATTTCTTAGGATTACAAGTCAGACTCTCTAACCATTAGGCCACGACTTGCCTAAGTGGTGCGGACTGATACATTTTGGGAGCTGCAGCATATTAAATATATGATAAATAGCCAAAATGTTTTTTCTGCGTGAGTAATGTAAAGAGGCAGCTACAACCACGTTTCGTGTAGTAACAGTATTTAGCTCAGGAGTTATTGACTCGGGAAATTCAACTTTATTAAAGATGCCGAGGCGCTTTTTTCCTTCTCGATAGGTGAGTAACGTTGGTTTTGCTTTGTTTCACAGAACTAATATATGCCGTCCTTTGCATGATTATGCTTGTGTGTCATTTATGCTTGTTAGTTTATCTGTATTCGTATCTTTCTTCCCTTCAGCTATGATAAAGACACATTTCTTCCCATTATTTGCCTGGGTTACGTATGTATGTGTGGGCGGAGCTATCAATACAGGGGTGGGACCCATTTGGGTTAAGGACGTGTTTGTATTGGTGATTTTATATGTCAACATTGGCTTTCAAAAATCGGAGACCCTACCTTTAATCATAGTGGTTCGATTCCTGCCTCAGCTCTGTGTGTTCAGCATGTGCAGCTTCTACCTGTGCATCGGATTCTGACTTCCTCTCCCAGGCAAAAGACATGTGTTGGTGGCTGATTGGCATCTCTAAATTGTCCAGACTGTGTGTATGTGTGCCCTGTGATGGGTTTCCACCCCATCCTGGGTGTGACCAGAGTCCTCTAGGATAAACCAGTCTCCCTGTCACCTTGCATAAGATAGATACAAGGTAGATGCATGTGTGAATGGATGGATGGTTGGTCATGTAAAGCCAACTTTTATTTATTATTATTATTATTATTATTATTATTATTATTATTATTATTATTATTATTATTATTATTATTATTATTATTATTAACAGTAAGTTAAGTGCTGAGAATAGATAGATAGATAGATAGATAGATAGATAGATAGATAGATAGATAGATAGATAGATAGATAGATAGATAGATAGATAGATAGATAGATAGAGAAACAGTTTTAAATTAATAATGAGCGTTCTAGGCTTAGTCTAGGCTGTTTGAAGACTGTAGTGTAGTGTATTATATTGAAGCAGTTTAAAATTGTATTGTTTTCATCTTAGTTTTCACATATGAAGATGTTTATAATACTGCCTCAGAAAGGTAAATGCCCTAAATGATATGGACACCTCTACCTGGGATATGTAACGTTATGTAGATATGTAGATATGACTTTATCATTGTTTTATTACAGATTTGTGCTAAGTGGTTAAGCAAACCTTATAGATGATGAATTGAAAGCTATTTTCCTTGAAACCAAAGACTCCAGGTTGAGGTTGTAAACATTTGGGAAGTCTGCATGGCTCTTCTTATTTCGTGTGTTCTGTATGTTGATTCGAGTCCTGGCCCTCTGTTTGACCAGGTGGTCATGCCATGCTGCATAGGGCTGGCATGAAAGGTGGAGGGAAGTGGCACACGTACGCCTCGCTAGGGAGCGAAGCCAGAGCCAGTTTCGCCATGTGTATATTTGTGAGAGTGTGTGCTGTTCAGCATGTTGCTCTCTAAAGCATGAATGAAATGCAATCGGAGCTTCTATACTATTGTGGAAATGATGCCAGCCTCATGCGTACACCTTCCCACTGCTCCCAGATTGCACGCTGAGACCCCATGTCTGTCCATCCTGGCTCAGTCTGCTATTCGCCAGCCGCCATCGGCCCTCCCATGAAGGGAGTTGTTTTGCTAATCCCTATTTGACTGACAGCAGGAGAGGGGCACACTTAGCTTGAGGTATCTTAGTAAGACAGAATGCTGCCAGGGACACTGCAGGAAACAGTGGGATATGTGTCTCATACTGCTGCCACCCTGCTATGATAACACATCCTTCTCCAAATGACATTTTTGTTTTATTTAGTAAAAGTTCATCTGCCTATTGTGCAACTGCTCTATGAAACATTAGTTGAATTGTTATGCCTTCGAGGTATTATACTTTTTTATACCGAGCTTTGAAACCAGTGCTAAGCTCTCTACATCAACTGCGTCATGTCCCATATGGTCCAATCTTCCTGATTACCGCTGAGTTCAGCCATTACTGAACCCAGCAGGCTCCATGGACAGTGGGCATACTCTGTAATGAAAATGGCTCTGGCTCATTTTGGGACCGTATGTCATTCTGAGATCTAATGTCATCTTTCTCTCTTGCTGTCTGTTCTTTCATAATGCTTATTTTCTAGCTCTTTGTCTTGAATGTCCTTTACCCAAACTACACCCACAAGAAAAGGAACCACAGTATATGATCATTTTGATCGCATGAATTGATGAAATGAAGTGTTGCGTTATTGTTATTAGCATGAATTTACTACTCCGTTTTAGTGTTTTTTTTCTGCTTTAACACAATGAACTCCTCTCATGAGATTAATCATTTTCTAATGAGTGGAATCGAACGCGTTGGACCACATATCCAAAGCATCCGAAATCTACAGTGCCACAATCATCTATTACCAGCACGTATGAAGCTCATAAACAGAAATGATTGTCTTCATAATGATGTTGAGAATATACAAACGAATTAAAAACAGAATATCAGGCTTTTCACACTTGAAATAATTAACCTGGTTTGTTATAAACCCCAGGTATGCTAAATACTGGCTTATCTCGTTTCACATTGCTCATACTTTATATAGGGTTCACAATTAGTCCTGGTTATCCAGAATCTGACGTTTTACACTTTACATTAATTAATAAAACCTTGGGTTAGTCTTATTTGCATATTTGCAGCATCAGCAAGCATGACTGGATAAATACAGCAAACGGCTGCTTTAAATAACAGCTTTTCACTTGCTTTGACATCAGTGAGGGAAAATATCACCATGTAAATTCTCCTTCTCTGTTTTAAGCCTCCTGAGACCCACAAAGGCAGGAAAACAAAGACAAAAAGACAAAAGAAAGAAAACTCAGAGGAGCCAATTATATGATATTTTTTTTGTTCTTTTTTTTTTAAAAAAAAACAACAACTTTTAAACAAGTAGACACTTTCTCGTGTGATGTCATTGTAAATTACAGGGTTGTTCTCAAGCGTAATCACTGGTAGTGTTTAATTGCCATAAATAATGGCACATTCACCAACAGTGAATGGATATACCACTTTTTTGTTTCAAACTTTCATGTTTTTAGTAAATTGTTTTTGAGAGACCACATTACATTCATCACTTCTCTACAAGCTATTTTTTTCTTCAGACATATTCAGGCATATTCAGTTTAAACAACATGTAGGGTTTCTGTGACTGCACCAAACGTGATATGATGCACGCACTGTTTACAATTCTGATCGGATATTTGTTTCTAAGCATCTAGCTGTACCGTTGCAACACTGCATATTTAGCACTGCAATGCAGGGTTAAGAGTGCAGCGGTGGTGCTAACCTGTTTCAGTGGATGATTTCATAACACCAGGCAAATAGCAGTCCTACAACCGACTTCGAAATTACAAGTGAAAAACCTTCCTCTACTCGCGGTCAATAGCAGGGTTAAGAATGATGATAACCTGGAGTTAAGCACAACATGAAAAGCTCTAAAGTGTCCTAATACAAGCTGCTAGAATCAGCTTCGATGCATCTTGCCGCACATATTATGAGACTCTTGACCTGTAAGGAGAAACAGCATTCATCAAACAGACAGACATGTCCGCAGTTAGAGTTTTGTTGAAGTTGGAGAAAAACACTGTCTAATTCACCGCTCCAACATTTCTAAAATCAGGGATTTAGTTATTGGGAATAAGGTGATTTTCATCATTTAGATGAATATTAAACCTTGAGGATATAGGATGAAAGATGGGTCCGTTGGCATCTTCTTATCACTAAACACTATTGTCAGAATATATATAGTATTTTTCATTATAAGAAAAATGTGATCAGCCTGCGTAAGTTGTGTAGTGAATGGAGACTCAAATCATGCCAGCAAAACGCCTCCATAGCAGAACGGAGTGCCCTTCATAGTCGAACCAGCATTTTCCCTTTAATTTGTCACTGGTTTGTATTTTACATGTTGTTTGTGATCGTATTACACAGCCCTTTGAGTGGAACCCATCAAATGAGGTCATTCCATGGGCCAGTCAGAAAACAGCTCAGCATGCTACTGACAGCAGTTATTTATTGATGACAGTTAGGCCAGTGTTTGGCTCTGGATAATGCATTATTGATGTTATGAAGCTGTCATGGGTTTTAAGAGGTGTGTAGAGGTGTGTGTGTGTGTGTGTGTGTGTGTGTGTGTGTGTGTGTGTGTGTGTGTGTGTGTGTGTGTGTGTGTGTGTGTGTGTGTGTGTGTGTTGAAGTAAATTCCCACTAAATCACTGAATAAATCTTCAGGCCCTGTCCACGCTTATATAGATATTTCTAAGAAATTAGATTTTCGCTGTTGTTTTTAGTCTCCTGTTCACAATCAAACAACGAAAAAAAAAAAAAAGATTATTATTATTATTTTTTTTTAACCATTTCTGCACTCATTGTTTCATCTTTTGGATTTTGGGATAAATACCACAAGCTCAAGATATTTTCGTGTTTTATTCTATGACATAATCCATCAGTAAAAAAACCATTTGTGATTTTTATTAAGTCTTAAAAACATGGTTTCTAACAAGTGGCTAAATGGAACTAGGTCGTCGTGGACGTTAACAAGCAAGAAAACTCCCCTACAGTATTATAGTCTGTGTGTTTATACTATTCAGTTTGCAAGAGCACTATACAGCTGTGCACTTTATCATAAAGCGGACATACTGTTCATATTGCTGTAATCATATCCATATAATCAGTTATTATATTGTATTAATAAACTATGAATGATATAATCTGCATAATAATTACATTTGATTTGATTTTTATTCTCTTCAGTTCTACTCATTTTCTATCTATTTTATTCCACATGACTATGTTTTGTATGTTAAAATTAAAAAAGTATTCAAACACCACCAAACATCATTTATGCAGTTTTACCCACAAAAAGAAGAGTGGATCCTTTACTGTGGATAAGGATTATAAATATTTAACTATAGAATAAAAGCCTGGAAGCTTAGTGCTGGTGACAATGAAGTCACGTGACCATGATGCGGTTCGTTTATAGCCTAGTTTTAACATTTTAATTTGGAAAAACTTTTTTTTTTACTTCAGATTGTATTTAGGATTCATAAAAGTTGTCTTCAGTTGTGAATATTATCTTGATATACAGTACATAATATATAAAAATCATAAAGTTTTGTGTGTTGAATGCATGAATAAGTAAATGAATATGCTCAAGATATAATGGCTGCTGACCAGCTTGTTACTTTGATGCTCGGTAATATCTTATTTGATAATGTGCTTGAAATTATTATTTTTTTATTATATTTCATACTGTTTTTTATTAGACTCCCATGTAGAGGTGCTAGAAAATTATATGCTTCTGCATCCAGCATCCATTTGTGATCTTAGATAAAACTCTAAGTTGTCCCACATCATCAGAAGTCCAAACAAATAAAACATTGTATTTGCTATTTTTCGGATTAGAATGATCTGGTATTTTTCCACATTTTTTAAATGCTACCTCTCAATGTTCATACTTGTCTTAAGACATCTGAAATACCAGTTTAGGAAAAAACAGTAAGCTATATTCGGAGTGATTTTCAAATGACATTTTCATGTGAATGGATTTTTTTTTTTAAAGAAAGGTTTAAATTAAACTTTTCAGAAATATTAATTTTTATGTATGTGGATATGCCTGAGACTAAACACCACTGTTACATAAGGAGCTTAAGGCAATTGATGATGATGATGATGATGATGATGATGATGATGATGATGATTTTGGAGCCTCGATTGGCTGAGCAAGTATGAAAACCTATCTCAAATTAATATCTCGTTTATGAGGGTAGAGATGGTTGATTATAATGGCAAATATTTATTTATTTATTTATTTATTTATTTATTTATTTATTTATTTATTTATTAGTTGGTTAGTTAGTTAGTAAGTTAGTTAGTTAGTTAGTTAGTTAGTTAGTTAGTTAGCTTTGACTAAAGGCATAGTATAATATTGCATTAATTTTTTATCTGTCCCTAGAGATAGATAAAGCTGATACTAAAGTAGAGACAATAAAAAAGCTCAATAACACAAAACAATACTAAAACATATAACTTTTTTTAATAAAAAATAGACAGACTGACAGACTGACAGATAGATAGATAGATAGATAGATAGATAGATAGATAGATAGATAGATAGATAGATAGATAGATAGATAGATAGATTTTAAAACAGCATTTAAACAGTGCAGATATTAATACATCAATGCTGGAGAAATTTGCAGTTATTTTTGATTGAGTGCAAATGCAATTCTAAACTGGATTTGTAAAGTTCGTCACGACAAACTTTGATGTTGGCTTTGACGATCCAAGTATTCGCAAAGGCCGGTGCGTTTTGGAGGCGAGTGAAAATAAGGGTCAGTGTTACTTTTGGAGGCAAGTGGACAGAAAGATAGGGAGCATGTGAGGTCATCCGAATACAAATGAGGAAGTTGGTACCGGAAGTTCCGGTACTCGGATCGCTGAGAAAAGTAATAGCAACAAACTTCAGACCAGGGTCTACAACATATCCGAAATTTGGTGTATGTGGCTAAAAAGCCCTAGGAGGGGTTACAATTAATACATTTTTGTCTAAGCTTAAATAGGAAAACAGAATGTTGGCTTCTACAAAGTCAACATAATAACTTTTTTGGTTTATAGTGCAATCTGGATTTTACTGCAAAGGTTAAGCCACATGCTTGTCTTCTACATTTACTGTGACATTGTTTAATGCTGTTAAGAGATAAATGTTGTATTGGCCTGGGATCATTTGTACATTGGGCCACTGACTGAATCTCATTCATGCAGAACAAAGAGTGGTTTGAAACCCACCCAAGGTCAAGACATTGCAACAGGCTTGAGACAATGGCTGGACAATGTGCTCGGATTAGACAAGAGCCGGTTAATCAAAAATTAATTATCTTTGCTTTGAATTATTATTTAAAAAAAAAAAGACAGCAGGTTGTGGTCATGTTGTGAAGCGTTCCACTACGCTCGAACGGCATGCTTTAGATTTATAGCGTTTAAGACCATTTTCGACAATCCACATTCACATTAGTTTTTGTATTATCATTAGCCAATTTCCTGCTATCTTTCTAGCTGAAAGAGTTTATTATACTGCTTATTTATTTATAAAGAAATTGTCTGTCTTATAAGCTGTGCGCTGATGAATCTGTACCCAGGAAGACAATTAGGTTTATAGACTTATTTTTCAATCTGCCATTTTGCTTTGGTAGTCTTGACAAGCACTCACCACTTCCTCTGCCTCTCTTTTTCATTTTATGGCTTTTTCCTGTATTTTATTCCTTCTTTTTCATTACTGAGTGTAATGTGGAGTAAAGTCAGCTCAGTAGAGTGATCTGTCACAGGGAAGTCGATTCAGATTTGCAGAGAAAGTGTCATGCCACTGTTGGAGGAGAGGGAGAAATGAGAAAGCCTACCCCCACCCTCTCTGTCTCTCTCTCTCTCTCTCTGTCTCTCTCTCTCTCTCTCTCTCTCTCTCTCTCTCTCTCTCTCTCTCTCTTTCTTTCTTTCTTTCTTTGTGTGTGTGTAACTGTTCCTTGTTTCTTGTATTCTCTGTATGTGTCTTACTCAATTGTCTATTTGTCTGTCCATCTGTCTGTCTCTTTCTCTTTATCTGAGAGACCCGATATCTTCTAGATGTCATATTAGCTTTCTCTGTGTGACAGAGGCGGCGAAAGAGCAAAGACAGAGAGCGAGTGAGAGAGACAGAAAGATGCGTCTAAACTATTACAAATAGCAGTCTACATCAGCCTCAGGCAGAGCCATTACTGCAACAACAGGGAATGTTGGCTAGAGCTGACATTACTGCCTGAACATATATCTCTCTCTCTCACACACACACACACACACACACACACACACACACACACACACACACACACACACACACACACACACAAACAAATTAGAGATCTATACTGCATTTATATAACTGTCCTATACTAATATACAAAAAGGCAGATTGTTGATGTTGGTTGCCAGGTATTTCATAACAGCTGACTACAGTTGATCTTCTATTCCACTTGAATATAACTGTCAGGTGTATCATTTCTGGATCTTTACTAAAGGTCTCGTGAAAGTAATAAAACGTGACATCAAAATTATAGCACCTGAAATCTGCACACTTATACTCTGAAGATGTTTATTTACAAAGTACATCCTGTAAAAGTACATCCTGTAGTATTTTATTCTTTTATATGGCAGAAATTCACCAATACATTTTACTTTATTATTAAATTACATCATATTTCAAGTTCCTGTTAACCCTTACACTAGAGCAGCTGTTAAGCAATCACAATTAATGCAACATTTTTCAAAATTACTGCAACTTTTCTGCAGATTTGGTGCCAAGAGGCATCATCACAACACGCTCTCAGCTCTCTTCATCAGCTTAGTTATAAAGAAGAGTACTTTGCTTTCTAATTCACCAATCAAGTAGTTTTCTGCAAAAAAAAACCAAAAAAACATACATAAATCTGCACATTGCATTGTAGATTTAAATTTTAAAAATGATGATAATGATTATATTTTTAATAATATAAAAATAATTACATAAAACAATTTTTACTCCCAGATGATAGGATATCAGAAGGTAGGACATTAACACTGAATTTGACAAGGACGCCATGGAATTTTAGAGCTCCTGAAAGACATCAGTTTAGCCATTGGCTCAAACCTACCAAACTCATCTTATAATAAATGCCTTTTTTCCAAAGTTCACACTAAACATAACATAACCAAATACAGTATAAAAAGTGCTGTATCTTTAAAAGTGCATTAGGATGTAAGATAATTAAAATAGGATGTGTATGATAATAAATGATCCAAAAACAATTCATTAAAAATAAAGAAGGATGTAGAATGTTATGAATGTTATGAATTTTATATTAATTTCTAAGATGTCGCATTTTCAAAGTGAAAGTGATTTTATTGGATTCTATTACAATTTACTTCTATTAAATTACTTCTATACTCCTGGGCTTGTTCTTGACTTAATTCTTTCTGTGGCCTCATACCCATTCATATCTCTCTCTCTCTCTCTCTCTCTCTCTCTCTCTCTCTCTCTCTCTCTCTCTCTCTCTCTCTCTCTCTCTCTCTTTATCTTTCTCATATATATTTTCTTTTTCTACATTACACACACACACACACACACACACACACACACACACACACACACACACGAATACACAGACACACACACCGTCTTTCTCTGTAGCTCTCACAGTGCATTTCTCACTGTCTGTTTCTTTCAATACAAGTCTCTCTGCCTCTGTGTCTTTTTGGCTCTTTTATATTTTATTTTTTCCATCTCTCTCTCTCTCTCTCTCTCTCTCTCTCTCTCTCTCTCTCTCTCTCTCTCTCTCTCTCTCTCTCTCTCTCTCTCTCATATTTACATGCATTTTTAATTCTTCCTTATTATTTGCTGTAATTATTCTTTAGATGTGTGTGGGTGTCGCATACCAAAACAGAACTGTTATTAGAAACAGTCTAATTTCCCCGTCACACAGGACAGAATGATCTATTTGCAAAGCAGCAAGCGGATTTTTATGCCAGGAGAGTATTTTGCCTTTTTTCCTTCATTTCAGTACAAGTGCATTTTCCTCTTGGGAAATGGACCTACACATTTATTTCACACAATGTTATTGCGCTGTGAAGCAATAACATGAAAAAAAAAAGCAGAAAAGCGTTGTTTTTGCTTATTTGCTCAATACTTTTTCTTTCAATGACACGCCAGAAGAGTAATAATGCATTTATGTATAGGAGACCGTGATGCTGTTCTGTTATACACTTGGGCCAGAAAAGAAGCTAAAAAGTAATTTTAAAAAACACTTTTCTGTTGGTATTTCCTATTTTCAGCTTAATTTCCTCCTTTGTGTAAAGTATCTACTTTAATTCCGGCTAAAACTTGTTGCTGTAAGTTGTCGCTAGTATACTGGATTGGCTTGGGACTGGAAATTTGCTTTAATAAAGGTTTCTGGTCCTCACTTTAGTTTGATTCAGTTTGAGATTGATTTGCTGAATTGACTGTAGTACAGTTTTGACAGAGCTGAATATATTAAGTAATACAAAAAACCCATTAAAATAGACTTGCATTGATGTAAACGATGTACGTTGAATTCAATGCAATAACAATAGTCATTGTTTCCAATAATTCTTCTCAGCTTCTTCTGTTTTACATCTTTTCACTAAGCAGATGAGTGTATGTGTGTGCTTTCTGTGGCGTGTAGTACACAATCAGACATATTTGTAAGCAGAGTCCTCAGAAAACACACACTTCTTTGCTCTCTGTCACAGAGCTTCAGCCTTACACACAAGCACCCTTTAAAGGTGACTTTCAATAATTTGTTCGTTCGTTCATTCATTCGTTCCTTATATACAATTGGTGTTGTCTTTATGCACCAGACTTTCCCAAGCCTGCTTTATTTGTTTGTTATTCAGGTTTAACCTTGTTCCTAGGTTATTGCTTCATGTTATGCTGCCTAATTCAGTTCATTTGCTCATCCCCTGACCTAAGTGGTTTGGGACCTTAAACTTGCATTTCGTCTTGGATTTGTTTAGCTGTGTCACAAAAAAATGGCTTTACTTGCAACTGAATCCATCTATTTATCAATTACATTAATCAATTTAACCAATAAATCTCATTCCTTCTTCCTTTTAAAAGCATACAACAAAAAATCGACGTTGTTTACAATTGCACTTCTACTGTTACTACGTGTAACTCACCTGTACATTTAGTCCATTCTGTCATATTTGCACATTCTGTACTGAAACTACATGAAAACATATTGCACATCGCATTCTATAACCT
This sequence comes from Tachysurus fulvidraco, assembly GCF_022655615.1. Classification (NCBI taxonomy): domain Eukaryota; kingdom Metazoa; phylum Chordata; class Actinopteri; order Siluriformes; family Bagridae; genus Tachysurus; species Tachysurus fulvidraco. Next base: position 8,867,099 of record NC_062539.1, read on the forward strand.
CTTTTCCTAATATTATTTCTAGTTTTTAAACTTGGGTCTTAAATGTACTTTATTTATTTGCACAGCCTAAGGAGCTGCAGGCAAGGTTGTCTACCGTACATAACAAATAAAAATCGTCAACCTTGAATCAACTTCAAATCTTGAATACTGCTCATTGTACGCATGCACTCCTTCCTCCAAGGTTTCAGAGGGAGCCCTCACCGAAATATCGAGCACCTCTTGTTCACGGTCTACTTCTGGGTTCTTAGAAATTTAAAACATGCTCAATGTGGACTTATGACGCAAAGCCTACCGTGGACTGATCTCTCTGGTTTGTGAACTAATGTGCCTGTGCGTGTTTAGTACAATTTTATGTGCTGTTTTGGATTTGTCTACCTGCTGTTTGTTATTAAACACTCTGCATATGGATTCTCCAGACACCATTCTCCAGGCATCATTATGCTCATACTTTATCCTGGGTGAACAATTAATCCTGGCTATTCGATATCTGAAGCTTCACACTGTACATTCTTAAAGCCTGGGTTAATGTTAGCATCCATGTCAGGCTCCATGATTGGATAAATACAGCACACATCCAGTTTAAATAACAGCTTGTCTTGTGCTTTCACATCACTGAGAGAAAACGTCGCCATGTAAATCCTCCTTCACTGTTTTAAGCCTCCTGAGATGCACAAAGGCAAGAAAACAAAGACAAAAAAGACAAAAGAAAGCAAAAAGCAGAGGAGCAAATTATATGAATATACTGAATTTCTGAATTCCTTTTAAGCATAGAGAGCCTCAGTTATTTCTGACTGTGCCATCCGGCTTGTCTTCAACAGACATTTCTGACCAGAACTATACAAATAAAACGTCTTCTCTTCAATCCTGTTCAAGCATTTTCTGTCACCGTTTGACTTTATTGGTTTTAGTTTTTTATTTACTCAAACGCTTCAACTGTTGTTTACACCACAAACACTGTTCCTGTGACTGTACATAGCATCTGATATGAAGCACATGCTTCTCAATGTTTGACCCTGTCTGTTGCAAAGCATCTAGACACAACATAAGATGAGCCATAAGGAGTTAATACCACAAAAGCAGTGTTAAACCCTGCTTCAAAATTTCAAACGTGAGCCAGTTCTCTGCCCAGGGTTAAATTGAAAGGGATTTAGGATGACGACCCTAAAGTGTCCTCTGTAATAGACAGCAAGATGCCTTTAATGTTCAGCTTTAAAACATTATATCAAACAATTCATTATTTTGTATTTTTTTTTTAATACATTTTTTTTTTTTTTTTTTTTTTTAAATGTTGTTGCTGTCTTTTGCCTGCTCCCTGTTTGGGGTCTCCACAGCAGATCATTAAATCCCCAAACTAGATTTGGAACTTCTTTATTTTACTTTTTACAAATACAACCCTCCCATTTTATTTGCACCCAGGACCAGAACTGAGAGTTACCTTCTCAGAAGGTTGGCTGCTGGACCACGGATACTACAAATCTACCCCTGTGTCTATGTTAAAATCTGTAGTCATCATTCCATCAAGTAGAACATCATAACATAGTACTAAAAGCAGCAGAAACATAATGTGAAGAGAAGCAGAGGAATTTGCTAACGTCCCACACTGAAAATCAGGTATCAATAGAAAGTGCAGGATGCAAAACAATTTAAACAATTTCATCAGTAGATGGGAAGTCAGAAGGATATATACAGTAATAAAACCTAATCATAGACATTGTGGTTCCATCTTAATGCAGCATATAATCTGAAATTATTTCCAGGGTTTTTGGTTTCATCACATCAGCGTGCGTGTGTGTGTGTTTGTGTGTGTATGTTTGTGTGTGTGCACTGTACCCTGTGATGCATTGACATCCTATCCAGGGTGAATTTCTTCCTCGTCCATAGTTTTGCTGAGACGGGCTTTGAAACTCAACCATGACAAGTTGTACCTGTATGCATAGATGGATGGATGGATGGATGGATGGATGGATGGATGGATGGATGGATGGATGGATGGATGCATGGATGGATGGATGCATGGATGAAGTGATCGCTTTATTTAGAAGTCAGTTCAATTACATCACTTTGTTTTGTTTGACTTTTTTCATTTTTTTAACAGAACAGCATCTGACAGCCCACTGACGAATCAAAAATATAAAAGAAATTGAGCTAAAAATAAAATAAAATAAAAAGAGAAAGCACAGGACAGGGCAAAGTGCTAAAGACTGGATAAATGTCAATTAACGAGTCAGTAAACTATGCTGTTACTGTATGTGTTCGTGGCTGCATTACCTATGTTTGTATGGATTCCTGTGATTTTTAAAGCTTAGTACCTAGTGCAGTGATATTAGTGCAATATTATTGTGTGTCTTTCTGATTTATTACACAGTAGCTGTGCTCATTTCTCAGAATACTATATTGGCAAATGGTTCATATTAGCAGGTATAGACAGTTCTGCTGGCCACGACATGGGTACTGTTTACTGATTATTTTATGAAACATTAAAGATGGGTGAGAATGTGTATGAAAATACTTTACCTGGTAAGGCAACACAATTAGTGCTCAAATGCAATGTATACACAAGTCACACAAACATTTCATAAGACAGTGCACCATAGTCATGAAGATACAGGAACATACATGTGATATGTCGTTATTGATTTATTTTGAAATATTAAATAGAGGCATGACAGCATTATGAAACAACAATTTTTATGACATCAAACATTTTTCAGATTTCTGGATAAATTGTATTGTTGCCCAATATGTACGTCAGTTGATGTGTCATTATATCATAAACATAAAACATAGAGAACACATTTTTTTCTATTATGAACAGTCCCTCTGGGATATCCGAGGGGTCGATTTATAGTTGTAGCCAGAAATGCTTGAATTTTTTTAAACTTGTCGAGTGTCTTGTGCTTTTTTGGTTAAAAACTACTTGAACACATGATTCTTTTAACCCACTACCAGTAGAGCATATATGTAATTAGTTTCTATGATAGCTGTACTCAGGTTTGATGCAGATTAAAGAGCACTTTGGCTGAATGCATATTGCGATGAGGTAACAAAATGTGTTTTGACCCAAATCTGCACAAAATCTGCTGTAATTTTGATCTCATCTGCGTATTGTAGTGTTTTATTTTCTGCATGCGCAAGTCAATGAATGCTGGCGAGATCGTTTAAACCGCAAGTCTCATCAGATTAAATTCTACATGCTATAAGGCTACATGCTATAAACTATCAGCTGATTTCTATTTATTTATTTAATTTTTAATGCACAAAATAAAATTAGCTTTTGAATAAATCCAAACTCTCTTTCTCTCTCTCTCTCTCTCTCTCTTCCAGGATCTAATGGAGGTTAACTCAACAGTACTGAGGACTCAGACTAACACAGTTCGTGTGGACGGTCTCAGGCCCGGCACGGTGTATGTGGTCCAGGCTCGTGCCAGAACAGTGGCTGGATTCGGCAAATACAGCAACAAGATGTGCTTCCAAACTCTCACAGATGGTGAGGATTGCCATGACTGTGTGTGTGTGTGTGTGTGTGTGTGTGTGTGTGTGTGTGTGTGTGTGTGTGTGTGTGTGTGTGTGTGTGGGTATGGGTATAGCTCGGATTGGGAGAATGCTGCATGTGTATGAATGTTCTACAGTCATATTTTGAAGTCTTGGAGTGTACAACAGGAACTGAAGTTTTCCCAGAGAAATAAATATAGATGTCAGCATGAGGTGGGTGTATGGTCCATGTTTCAACATAATTGTGCCATCTGTTTGTCATATTGAGCTAATATAGGGATTGTTTTCTTTCCAAAATGGCTCAGTTAATTGTTGTTTCATCAAAATGGTTGAAAAAGAAGCTTTCCAAGAAATGTTTGCCAGTGACTACACTTGATTGTGATTAATTATCAAATATAGAAGTAGCTGTTGTGTGTATGCTTGTGTGTTGGCTCACTATCTGATGAATCAGTGATTGCGTTTGCATGGTAATGTGTGTATACCTGTTCACTTTTCTCCCTCTTCCATCCCTCCAGTACGAGTTGTTCAATGTGCTAATTTATCCTCAGTATCAAAAGAAACATCATTTTCATTCCACAACCAGTTTAAGAATTACAATAGCAAAATAGCTGATTACCCGGTAGAGCACAGATTTTGATAACTGCATAAAGGAAAGTTTCCTTCCTACAATGTACAATGTCACGTTTTTTCCGAAGGAAAAATATCAGCATTCAGAAGGTTACGACTCCATTTCATGGGTGAAGGCTGATCTCAGTGATTCCAAATTGGAGTGAACTAGGAGTAAAGTATAGCAGGATTTTACTGTTATCTGATTCAAAAACAAACCTGCAGAGACCGGTCACATGAAGGGCACAGGGAGGAATGAGAGTTTTAGCCATTTGATGCTACACAGCTTTGTTCTAAAGCAGAGGACAGAAAAAAAGTCAGGACCTTGATGGAATGGTGTTAGATGATCAATTGCACACGCAGAGGATTGCTAAGGGGTGAATACACAAGCCATTGTTTTGCTAAAAACAAGATTTTTGAGTGATGGTGATGCTAGAGTAGGATGGCAAAACCATATGATGCATGTACTTTTGTGTTCCTTCCAAGACATATACTTAAGGAACTGTTGGAGTCCTATGAATACTGGACAGTTGAAAGATGATATAATGAGTAGGGCTATCCTCTTACTCTTCAGTGCACTTGTATCAGGGAAAAGGGGGTGGTGTGGTGACTGGTGAGTAAATTCTCTTCTGCACTTGCTTCCCAGGCTTGCATCTAAATTTGTGATTTTAAAGGTGGGGTGTTATAATTTATGATGTTCCCAGCCAGTCTAGTGTCAATCAGTGGTGAAACAGGTCTAGTGTCAGATTGAAATTCAGAATGAATTAATAGATAACAGACTAAAAATAATTAAAGTCAATATATTTCCATAGTCACCATCTGGTGTGTGTACCTTCATTTCTAAGCCACCACAGAAAGCCCACACATTCTCTGGGCTGGGTTAATCGAATGGTTTCTCCAGTCATCTACTTTAATTCTCTCTATTCCACACTCAATATATCTCCTGGGTGAGTTTGATTAATGAAGGTGTAGACTGGCATGTCCTGCCAATTCGTAGCTGCCAGACACACACACACAGTGCCATGGACACTGGTGATCAAATACACACACACACAGGATGCAGTGAAGCTGAGAAGTGCCAGTCTGATTCATCCTATGGTCGGCAAGCTGATGAAGCCAAGCACACAGCACACCCTGGAAGGAAAAGGTGCTTATCAACATTCTTGACACAGCATGTGTTAAATATAACTATATTTGTGCTGGTACACTGACAGCACTGGTAAGCACACACAACCAACTGAGCTTTTCTTCTACCACTCGTCACTCAATACTGGAGAATAAAGCACTTCCATACAGCGACCAAAGAAAGATACACACTACAGAGAGAAAGAACATCCTGCTATTAATAACTAACACACTGTCTCCTGAGTAAATGTGAAGATACATCGGTGTGTCTTTTTCTGTTGTGTAGATGAGGCATACTTCTATAGATTCTCATTTGATCTAAAAGGTCATGGGAGATTGGCAGCCACTGTGTGTGTGTGTGTGTATGAATGAATGAACCTCTGCATATAGATTAAATTGTCATCTTAAAAGTATGAAAGCAAAACATAGGCGATGAGATGCACACTTGTATTCATAAGATGCATCTCCCATCCATGAGCCCACATCAACACACACCTCCCCCTGATCACTCAGACATTTGAGTAGAACTTCCTAGATAATCTACAGTGAGAAAAAAGAAGGAAAGAATCATCTAAATGGGCAGCTGGTAGAAACATGCAAGCACTTTCACGCAATTCTTTCACTTCTATTCGGTTTCATGTTTTGCACCTACGTCCAGTTTGCTGATAACAAATGTCTTAAACTGAATAGTTTTGGAATTTAGTGAAACCAAATGCAACAACCAAAGGTTTAATAATAATAATACACAGATTGGTATGAAGAAGTGACCCTTACGCTCACTTTTGGGTCCGCTTTCTAGCCCAACTGTCACCAGCGATGATGGAGAATGCACATATGTCATACAGTCACTTGTTTAACGAGCGTGAACAAGCTGGATCATTTACTCAACTCTCTCAACCTACTCAACCCTAATACTTTCCTTGTTAATCGATATTAAATATCATGACCAGTTCTCACTATATGAGCTCTTTGCTGTATATAAGAAAAATAAAATCATTTACTAACTTTAAAACATTGTATAATTGGAATAAAGCTAGCTTGCAGCCGTTGGGTGTAAGTTCCATTGCACGTCAGAGTGTCAAGTCGTTTGAGTCATTCCATGTAAGTCAAAGTAGATTATAGAGTAAGGATCTATTGCAAGGGTTAATTTGCAAAGAACAAGCACAGAGTAAGAAGCCAAAGGTTCAGTATTGAAATATCACCACAAATTCAGTGGCAGACAAAAACAAAAGAAAAAAAAACCTTGATTCAAAGAACAGTCAGAACTGGGAAAAGCCGAGGTCTTCAGATCAAAATAAAACAGGTAAGGCAAAACTAAGTCCACAATAACAGATGGAAAACTTACAAGAACATGGTTCATCCATTTGTATCAGCAAATGTAAGCAAAATAAATTACTAGTTACTCAGATAACCCGTTTGAACCCTTGAAAACCAGATGGACAGATATACTATGAAAGGATTTACCTTTTTTTTCTTGCAAAAAATTTCCTTTGGCCCAAATTAAAATAAAGTAAAATATTTGGTAAAGATAAATTAAATGAAATAAATGGATGATGGTGAGGTATATGCTATAGATACCACTACATATACTGTGTGTGTGTGTGTGTGTGAGATGAGTGTGAGTGAGTGTTACGCGCTGTAGTAATTAATGGATGGGTGTATTGAGATCTGGCTGGTTATTCTATCCTCTGGCACCCTGCCACAGCACGACATTCGTTAAGACAATTAGCACCAGGCACAGGGGGAAAAGGTCAGTCACACTGTGTTCTTGCTCACACACACACACACACACACACACACACACACACACACACACACACACACACACACACACACACACACACACACACAAAGTACACACTCTTTTCCTTCCTTGCATCACATCTCATTCTGTCCCCTGCCAGCCCCACTCCCTCCCTCCCTCTCTCTCTCTCTTTTTCTTTCTTTCTCTGTCTGTCAGGCAGGTGCGTGCAGTGATGAGGAAATGATTTCATTAAATGAGGTGTGTACGTGTGTGTAAGTGCTGAATAAAGACAGAGCAAAACAAAGCCAGCAAACAGCCATCATTTCTCATATGATTTCTTCTGGGTGAAGTCCCCAAGTCGAGCTCGAACCTGATTTCATTTGCTGTTTAATCAGAACACAAGAAAAGGTTTCGTCTTCTGAGCAATGAGTGGCCTGTAGGCATTCAGGGTTTTCTTTTATTATTATTATTTAGTTCAGTTTAGTTTTGTTTTGTTTTATACCTCACGAACAACAGATGCAAGAGGCAGTGCAAAAGGGGGACAACATAGCCAGGGGGTGTAAAAAGTGTTTAAAAGCATGAGCAGTACATGAGATCAAAAATCATCAAGATATCATCAAGATATGGACTAATTACTAAAGCAAGGCTGATGTGGATAAAGATAAAGATGTCAGCGAGGGACAGTTCCTCTCAAGGGAAAAACCAGACCCAAACACAGGGATCGCAAAACTAAAGATATAATTAGCAAAATAACAAGAATAATAAAAACAGGAGACACTACTACTTACTACTTAGCAGAATACACAGACTAATGGCACCGGACAGAAAACAAACACGAACTTGAAGACAAGGATTCTGTGATGCAAAACACAACACGGCAGGGAATAAATCGGGGAAACAATTAAAGACACATAAGGCACAGTTATGCAAAAGGCGGGAAAGAATTAAGCCTAGGGTGTGGCATGGACACGTGCGCATGAAACAAACAACACATAACACAATACATTAAAAACAGACTCTAGGGGGTGTACCGGGAGCAAATGTCCAAACATAGCCTTGACAGTTGGAAATTATTTGAAATGGAAAATGATGATTTGATAAAGCTACAGCTTTATATGTGAATAAAGGACTACTGTAGATTGGGGGACTCACTTTTACACACAACACAATAAGGTAATAAAAAAACAACACTTAAGTACTGGGTATTGATTATAGTCTGTTTTTTTGCACAGTCAACATTATAAATGGAAGTAAATCAACAATATGAAAATGATGAATTATATTTTCAATAGCTACAGTAGTATTTCGTAAATGCATATTGTAGACCTATAGGTATTGTTGCAGGAATTTTAAAATGCTCATGATGAGCTTCTTTTAAATACACATCGTACCGTTTGACTTGATTGTATACAGCTCAGTAAATACTGTATAATGATTTCAGATCTTAGTCACTCACATTCACTAATCTCTTTTGAGTCTAGTTCCTCTCAAGGTTTCTTCCTCATGTCATCTGAGGGAGTTTTTCCTTGATGATGTTGCCTCTGGTTTGCTAAATATAAATCTCCATTCAAATTTATCCAGTTCAAACAAAATCATGTAACAGTCTGTTAAACATAACGGCACAACACAAAGAGGGAATTTAAATGGTGATATGTCTGCCTACAAAATGAGGCAAGCAGGTTATTTGACTGTGTATAAAAAGCTATCATAAGCTTTATATGGCATTTATATGGAGTGGTTAAGTATTGCCGCCTGTTCTCCTTCTGCATGTGCTTGTGTGGAACTCAGAAATTGAAATAATTTTGGCCAGTATTTGAATATTTATAATGCATCATATTGTATACATAGTTCTTCTGTTAATAATGAACCAGAAATAGTTGATTTGTTTATTAGTTGGTTTGTGCACTGTAACAGATTTATCACTCCTACACCTTGTTATTTTGCCATAATATCCAATGTTGTTTATCGACGATGGTATGATATCAGCTGACCTCCCCTAAAAACCCCGCCTCCTCATTTTTGTGTAGGACCTCAAGTCATAGAAGTATGATTTTATATAAGTATGATATAAACATTAGGCAACCGACTTCAAAAAGGATTGTATTGAAACATGGTGTAGGTTGGAACGGTGGCTTAACGGTGATCTATTTGACTCGGACCTTTGGGGTTCGAGATTCAAACTTTTTATTTGTCACATACACAATTATATAGAGCATATATAACCAGCAGTGAAATGTGAGTCAGGTCCACTCCATGGACAGTGCAATTATTAAAAAAAAAAATGCAACACAGATGAAAATATACATAAATATAGCTATGAAAGAGTGAAATAAAAGTAAACAATTAAAATATAAGAATACAATATAAAAAAGATGTATACTGTAGAATTAAATATAGAATGGAAAATAATGTGCATGAAAGCAAACTGTAGTCTTAAATATTAAGATACAGAGGGATGTACAAGAGGCAATGTGCATATGTGCATTATACTGTAGTCTTATATATTAAGATACACAGGAATGTTGGGGGTTTGAGTCCCACCTTCACCCTGTTCTCTCTATGTTTTGAGGTTTTTCTTTAATTAATCCAGTTTCCTCCTCCATTTTAAAGCTGATTGGCTTCTCAACTTTGTCTGTAATGTGTGTGAGATTGTGCCCTGTGATTGGTTGTAAATCTATCCAGGATGTCCCCCTCCGTATATGCCACGTCTGCTGCAACTCCGGACTCCACACTCCTTATGGTGCTGTGTAGGACAAGCTGTACAGAAGATGGATGTTTTGTTTTTCTGAGTATTGCATGTCACTAAAAAATTCACTATGCAGCTGAGTTATTGTGATTGCCACAATTCCTGACTGAACAGCTGGTAATATTATTACACTTCCAATATACTCCTTAAAACTGAACACAATACAGGATTAAATCATTTATTGTAATCAGTTATTTTAAAATGGAAAATTGTGAAAAAAATAAATAAATATTGCACTGATCTTGGCCAGGTCATACATGGCAAGTTCAAACATTAGTAAAGCAAATGTCCTACTATTTTATTTGTTTGTTTGTTTGTTTGTTTGTTTGTTAATGATTATAGGCAGCTGTATGTAGCTTACAGATTTGAGAATACAGTGTATAAAATATACGACTAGTAAACCAATTTGGTTCTAGACATGTTTCTAGCTTGAAATATGTAAAATCAGATGAATAATATATTTAATTCATACCAGATTAATAGATGAATTTCCTTTGAAAGATGACTTTGTAAAAATAATTAAAAAAATTTTTTTTGACTGCATTTCTAAAAAAAATATATAAGATTACAAAAAGAATAGATAAAATTTCTTTCACCCAGGAACACACCAGACCTGGTATTTCTTCTAAAGCTCTTTTGAACTTCAGACTTTGACATAAGGAATTTCTTCGCTGAGTTAAAAAAAGAACTCAGCGCTATGTTACAGCAAGGATTAGTAAAGTGACAAAGAAACAGACACACACACACACACACACACACCACACACACACACACACACACACACACACACACACACACACGTACATGGTTCTATACTTGTTCGGGTTGCTTCTAGAAAGCAGTTGGATTGAATTGAATGTGTGTGTGTTCCAGTAAATGCGTACTCACACACAAAGCCCCTGTGCCAGTCATGTATAAGCTGTCTTCTCTGCCCTCTGTGATTCTTTCCTTTTTCCCCTTCTTCCTTTCAGTCTTTCAAAGTGCACATCTCTATAACCTCACTTCCCTCTTTGTGCACTCTCTCTCATCTTTCTGTACAGTTACCTATTTTCACACACATACTCCAACTTCTTGTTGTATCAGCTTATTTTTTAACTTCTTGCTCTTCTCCTACTTGCACTTCTCTACTACTGGTCTTATATGAGACTTTCTTATATGTGTCTCCTCTTGTGATCAGTTCTTTAGCATCTGCTTCATTTTAAAACATTTAACTCTTGCCAAGTTGAACACAGGCTTATTATCCCAACTCAATCCAGTTATGTAACAGATAGGGGGGTGTATTTCTAACGTCGGTGCTCTTTAAATTGATTTACTGCTCAAATTCTTTCATTTTTTAATGATTCTTTCATGCTCACTTCACATTTTCATGAATTTGACTTCACATTCTGATATTTCCATCCATCCATCCATTTTCTGTATCACATATCCTACACAGGGTTAATGGAACACTGAATCCTATCCTAGGGGACTTGTGTGCCATCACAAGCACATTCACCCACCTAACCACACACTACAGACCATTTACAGATTACATCCAGTTTCTTTTTTACCTGAGGAGGAAACCAAGTACCCGAAGGAAACCCCAGAAGCACAGGGAGAACATGCAAACTCCACACACACACCTCAGCTTCAAGTCTGCTCGCAGAGACTGGTGCAGCAGGGCTTAAATTCTTTAGCTTTTCCCCATCTGTACCCTCTATTAAAACAGATACAGTTTTCAAATTTTATTCAAATACCGGCATCAACACCATTGTGCATGTCATGTTGTAGATCACTAACAGTTAATCCTTATTCCCTTATTCCTCACTTATGATTATGGGTTATGACCAATGTATGATTGACCTCTGTGTGTCACATAAAATTTGTCACAGGAATGACAAAAGTAGCACTAATCAACTTAAGTTACTAATTATTTCACTATAAACATACTTCATATGTTGTAGGGTGGAATCTTTATTTGTGGGAGTGTTTTTTTTTTTGGCTTTGTTTGAGCATTACAACTGTTGTAAAATCTCTCTCTCTCTCTCTCTCTCTCTCTCTATCTATCTATCTATCTATCTATCTATCTATCTATCTATCTATCTATCTATCTATCTATCTATCTATCTATCTATCTATCTATCTACAGAAGACTATAAGTCTGAATTGAGGGAGCAGTTGCCACTCATTGCTGGCTCAGCGGCAGCTGGTGTAGTCTTCATTGTGTCTCTGGTGGCTATTTCTATAGTCTGCAGTAGGTAAGATCAACCCCATCAATATGACTGAAGACAAGACTAATAAGACTATTAATCAATTTTGTAAAAAGACACATCCATTTCCTTCTTCCCTTTCAAACCACTGGCTATGTTTCTATACCAAGATTTTCCCCATTCTGATTGACTTCATTATGACCAGTTTATATGTATCCTCAACTGGACTCCATGTAGACATCATTTACTCCAATCCAAACTTATGTACATGAAGTGAACATTACAATAATTTTGTAGCGTTGCTTAATATGTCCTATTTGGGTCACATTATTGAAAGAGAAATTTCTTCTTGAAATGAACATAACTTGGACATAATATACATTTTTATGAAGCCTTTTCTCATTTTGTTAGTTCTTACTTTCACTAAAAGTCAAGAAATAATGTGTTAATACACTGCAAAATATTATATAAAGTAAAAGTCTTAAATATGTGCATTCAACTTATCATCTTTACTAATTTATCTCACTAATCTATATCTTTATCCCAATATTCTAAGAAATTTTATTATTATACAGCATATTTCTAGATATTGTTCCAATTATATCAAGTTTAAAATTGTACTATTATTGTTGTTGGCTTATAACCTTGCTGTTACTAACAAATTAATATGAATAATATATATAGTCTTATTTGTTATCTAAATAAAATAGATAACCTTACTTTTATTCAAAACATTTGTTTATATATATATATATATATATATATATATATATATATATATATATATATATATATATATATATATATACTCTTGTACTACAGTATCTACATAAAAATGCTATAAAGAGCATTAAACAGTAATTTTCTATCAAAAAAAAAAAGTTTTATAAGGAAATTAGCCGGTAAGTGTTTGTAAACCAGTTTTCAAGTACTTCTGGAGACTTTGACTGTTGCACTTGCTTCTTATTTTTTTCTTATCAAAGCCCATCTGCCTTCATTATGTTTTTTTTTTTTTCTTGAAAATGTGGTATATTACATAAGGTGCTACTTTCTTTACTGTCATAAAAGCATTTTTCTGTCATGAAATATTTTTTTTTTGTATTACAAAAAGGGAAATATAGTGCATTATAGTACAGTTGTGACATAAAGTTGTGTCCTATATCTGCCTCAAAATATTAGTATGCTGCCAGTCCACCCTTATGTGAATTATATAAAATGTATATTAATCTCTTCCAGAAAAAAAAGAGTTTAATATACATTTTATATACTTCACATAAGGGTGGACTGGCAGCATACTAACATTTTGAGGCAGATATGGGACACAACATTATGTCACAACTGTGCCAAAGTCTAAGGCTCTATATTTCACTTTTTGTAATACAAAAATATTTATTTATTTTTAATAATTTGCTTCATGAGAGAAAAATGCTTGAAAAATGCTTTCTATTAAAGAAAGCAGCACCTTATGTAATATACCACATTTCAGGGAAAAAAAAAAAACATAATGAAGGCAGATGGGCTTTGATAAGAAAAAATAAGAAGCAAGTGCAACAGTCAAAGTGCATCATGACCAAATACACATGCACAGAACAGACCCCCAGATTCAGCTAGTGAAAGTAATTAGATGCATGAGCATGACTATTGTTCCTCTATTAACTGATGATTAAGCAGTTTATCCACCTCATTCAATTGGATAGGCATTTCATTGCAATTGCACTCAATCAGTTTAGTCTATTCCCACTGAGGTACATTTTATGATTATACAATTGAGCTGTCACTCTGGTTATTCACAGATTATTAGACTGCATGTAAACCTGTAAACCTAACCTGGTTGTCATTTTGCTCTATTTCGGTAGAGTTTATTTTCAACTCACATGTGCTGTTTTGAAACCTAGGATCATTCTATCGTTTTGGAAAAACACACCATGAAGAGAAAAAAAAAACAACTGATCCAATCATTTGCAGCTTGCAGGCATGCATTGTGTGTAAGAATAAGGCCGGGCCGAATCAAGTTTATCTGCAACCTGAAAACAATTTTAGCACACGAACAAAAAAATGAAAACAATTAAAGTAAAGGGATACAAAAACAAATTTCTAACATACAAAAGAAAGAAATAAAGCTTTAGTAATCTGTGGACAGTGAGGCTCAAGTATCTTAGGTATGAAATGGTGTATTCTATTGAAAGTGTGATTTAGTTCAAGCAGTTGAAACAGTGCTTTTGAAATGAGTAGCTGCACTTGCTTTTTATCTTAGATGTCAATCAATTTTTTTCATCTCTCTCTCTCTTTCTCTCTTTCTCTCACACAGAAAACGAGCTTACAGTAAGGAAGCAGTGTACAGTGACAAGCTTCAGCACTACAGTACAGGAAGGGGTGAGGATTATTACATTTCTCCATCAGTGCACACAAAAGACACCCTTCATTCGTCAGTCTCGTTGCCTCCACTTCCACATGGCTATGATGGACAGGTTTCAGTTATAATCACCATCTCACGAGCCAGGCACTGACAACCGTACTGCTTTTTCTTGAAGGGAATGAGGGGAAAAAAAGGAAAGACAGAGCGCAGGATGAGGGCTGGAAAGTATGTAGTGGTACAGTAAGAAGCAGAAGAGTAGAGAAAGGGATTATTTTAGGGCCATGCATTTTGTAAGAAAGTTAAACTGAAAATCTTTTCTCGTGAACAGATATTGGGTTCAACAAACACACCCTAACCTTAACCTACAATGAATACAGAGTAGATTTTTTACTTTACCTTGTAACCAGTTTACTATTTATTATATAACTTAACTCATATTTTGCACTGTTCACTGTTCCCATCACAGCACACTACAGACAACACACTAAATCACTAAAGACAATCTACAGATACGATTAATCTTACAACACATGTCTTTGGACTGGGGAAGGAAACCCACAGTATGCATTTGGTTTTATGTCTATGAACTAGGTTTAAAAATGTCAGGTAATGTATATCTAAGGGGTTTTTACACCTAAATGCCCTCCGAAACAGTTTCTAGACGGATATAAATCCGATCGTTCAAATCACTTCAGGAGGTGGTCTGGAACGCATTTCAGATGAAACTGGACAGGTGTAAATGCATGTGGTTGTTCAAGCCACATACGCCAGCGCTATACTACTCCCAAACAGAAATCAAACAAATATGTTTTCCCACCAGTGCTGGCTCCGATCTGTCACCCAGGTGTCTCATTTGCTCTTAAAATTCAGCAAACAGTAAATGCTGTTTTTTGTAGCAACCGCATACACCAAAGTGTGTTCCATTTCAATTACCCGGGAAATTAGGTAAAATATATTAGCATTTATGTGGCCTAATGTAAATGGAACAGTTTTAACAAATCAGATAGCTATTGGATCAGAGAGAACACATGAATTGACCAGGTGTAAAAAGGCCCAAAGTCTATGGACATCTGAACATATGTTGTTCTCCCCCAAACCATTGCCGATTTTGCCGATGCAAATTTGTCCAGAATGTCTTTGTATTTTGTAGCATTATAATTTCTCTTTACTGTGTGGAACCCAAACCTGTTCCAGCGTGACTTTGCCCCTGTGTACGAAACAAGCTCTTTATCGTAGCTAGACATCGTTGCAATTGTACTCTTCTCTGTCCCTTTGGAACTGCAGTAACCAAGTTCTCTGAAAACAGTTAGGGTACCCAGACGTTGTGGCCAAATCTGTACACGAGGGTGCTTGAAAAAGAGCTCAGGATGATTTTACAGCACAGTTGTGTAAATGTCATCTTTGTCCTGTGACACCCTGCATGGGTTGCTGAGGTCCATGGTAGAAGATGTCCCTGTTTTGACAGCTTTGTGCTGTGTAGTCAAACTGCCTATTCAGTGTGTTGTGCACTTTCATGGCCTCACAATAAGACTGGTGATCTTTCTGTCACTTTAGCTATTTCTGGTACTGATACACCCACAGAGGAAGAAAGAAAGAGAGAGAGAGAGAGAGAGAGAGAGAGAGAGAGAGAGAGAGAGAGAGAGAGAGAGAGAGAGAGAGAGAGACTTATATTGACTTTTTACAATCCTTTATAAGTCACATATAAGATTGAATCAATAAATTAAAAAATTAATATAAAAATAATAAAAAAATAAGATTTTTTTAAGATTAAGAGTTCTTTTTTTCTGTAACAGTGCACAGAGCATTTACACAACACCAGACTTCTTTAAACATATTTAATTTGTTCAAACTTTTGTAAGAATTCAAATCAATAAAAATTCTTGATTTAATCAGCCTGTTTAAAATCATTTTGGCATCAATGTAAGTGTTTTATGCAATTTAGTTTTTTCGGCTCTGATATAATGCCATTTTAGCCTAACCAAAGATTAAATTGAGGAGTTTGTTCCTGAACATGTGTCTCCTGACATATTTAAAAATCAAGAATAAAAATCAACATTTGAAGATCTTAAAATGCTCCGTAAAAACACAAACAATGATTGTAATCTGAAACGGTGAGTAAAAGCATGAAAAACAGTTTCTCCCTGTGAACATAATGGACAGTCAGTCATGTGCAACACCATTGTTTAATAAACAATAATACAGTTCACAGGGATGATAGCATATAAAATCCTCCATTGAAGGTTGGCCTTTTTTGGTTAACGGTGGTTTGTACAGTGACCTCCACTCTGGTTTAATATCATCATTAAAATCAAGTACACTTCTCCATGGGGTGTCTACCTTCCCACACAGTTTTTTTCTTATTTAAAACCTTAACACAGACTCCAAAGAGCAGCTTTCCTGACACTGTCCAAAGTCCATCTCACCCTCAACCCCAGCACTCCAGGAGGGTACCCTCAGACCCATCTATGTCGGGAGCGATGTTTATCTAGGGAAAGGGTCCCTCCTCTGCAGGACCAGTCTCTGTATGCTTATAGTTCATCAGCCAAAACAGGCTCCTCTGATGTTAGGGAGGACCTCCACTGGTTAAAAGCTGATTGAAAACACACAGAGATAGCAGTCCCGTACATGCTGCCAGGTTCTTTGCTTTTGACAGGTCCACTTCCCTGATGATCACCAGCCATCAGAGTGTCACGATGCCTGAGGAGGTGAGAGTCCTGGATAGTGCAGGGATGGTAACACTGGAGATGTCCATATGCCCACCATACACCAGGGGCTCCTCCAGCAGACAGTGTAATGTTCCACATTGTTTATGTTTCCTAAAAAAGTTCCAGATTTGCAGATTACAAACTTGTAAACCAGAAACGTCCAGCATTTAGTGTCCATTAAAAACATGTCCTGTCATGCCTCAGACCACAATCTGTGTATAATAATCCACTGGCTGCTGCTCTCCATACTAAGTCTCTAGGTCCAGTGAGGAAACTCACAATGAACTGATGGTGGAAAGCTGCAGCCCTGCTGGCTAGCTGGACCAGCCCTTGCCCAACTTCTTACATGGGCAAATGGAGGATGCTCTGAGGAATCCAGTGTAGACCATCCCAGAAGAAGTCCACTATAAAGGACCGGATGGTCATTAGAAGGATTGGCAGTGGATCCACGCATGCCAGCTTGTGCCAAAGGGATGACACGCAAGGTTCTTGATGACCAGCGTTTGCCCTCTGCAGGACATCCTTGGAACCAACAGCTTCCACCTGCTCAGTCTGCCCTTCATATCCTCTACAATGCCTTACCAGTTTTTATATAAATACTCATTGTTACCAAGGTATTCACCTAAGTATTTAAAACCTCCTCTCTCAAAACCTCCACACTAAACACCCTGGTAGTGTAGGATGCCCAGCTCCCCACTCCTCAACTAAACTGGCTTCCCTTGACCTTAGCAAAAGATAAAATTTGAAAGTCATTTAAAATGTCATAATGACTAATTCATCTGCATATGCTGAGAGACATATACGGACATTTGCATGTGGAATATAAAAAACAGAAAAATTACTTCTCAGTTTAGATAAAAGAGGTTCAATTGCAGTAGTATACAACATGCCTGATAGAGAACAGCCTTTATGTATACCACTGTAAACTCTAAACGGGGCACATAAACCACTGTTAACCTTAAATACACTATCAATTTCACTGTGCAACACCTTGATCATCTATAAAACCTGAGTTGAACCTGAAGGTTTCCAGGACCTTTCACAAATATGTATGTTCAACCCAGTCAAATGCCTTTTTCTGATCTACAAAAAAAAAAACAGACTAGTCTTTAAGCCCATAACCTAGAGACATCCAAAATGTCACAAAATATCTTTTCTGTCCATTCTTTTGCTCTAAACTGAAGAAGAACTTGGAAGGAGCACCTATCTCTGTCACACACCTATCTCTGACACACTCTGTCCAGTTCTTGGCCTGAACAAGATGCCCTGTTTTGCCAAAGTAACAGCATTTCATATCTGCATGTGAAGATACAAAGATGCTGTAATCAAAACCATTGATGATGAATTTAAAAACAGCAAAGAATTTGCTGTTCTTTACTTTCCTTGAAAAAACATTAAAGCCACACTCTGTGTTTAACAAGTGGGGGACTTACAGCCAAGGGGGAGTCCACTCATCATCTGTGCTCTTAGGCCCACTGCGCATGCGGATAAAGAGAGAGAGAAAGAGGGGGAGAGAGAAAGAGAGCGAGAGAGAGTGAGTGAGAGAGAGAGAGAGAGAGAGAGAGAGAGAGAGAGAGATTGAGAGAGAGAGAGAGAGAGAGAGAGAGAGAGAGAGAGAGAGAGAGAGAGAGAGAGAGAGAGAGAGAGAGAGAGAGAGAGAGAGAGAGAGAGATTGAGAGAGACGAGAGAGAGGGAGAGAGGGAGAGAGGGTGAGAGAGACATGGAAAAAGTATTCGAGGGCAGAGCTTGACCTGACTGATACTGTCCCAGATGGACACCTCACACATACACATACACACACACACTGTTAAATGTAAATGGATGATGATGTGTGAGCACTTCCTTTATCACTCCAGATGTTGCAGGTTGACAGGTCTTCACAGACAGTGCATTTGGGCAATACAACAGATTGTGAGTTGCAGCACCATCAGTCCTGCTAGTTATACACACTTGATCAGATTCTTACAAGCGCGCGCACACACACACACACACACACACACACACACACACACACACACACACACACACACACACACACACACTCACACACACACACGACTTTCTTTACCTGTATCTGTATTCAGATTGAAGCTAAACCACATCTGAATGAAATCATCAAATGAAACACTTACCAGCTCTGTAATAATTTCACCTTCTTATTTTCCATCCACACACTTGCTAAAATACTAAAGTCAAGCTAATCATTCAACTAGAAGTTATTCAAGGATAAAAAAAACCTTTCCATCAAATCTAATGTATGCCCTTGGCAGTAGAGGAACTTAAATTGAAATTAATGTGGAGGGGAAATGAACATCTGTAATAAAATGGAAATAAGATTCCTTGTAAAATATTGATTTAAAGCCATCGTCTGCTGGTCTCAGTGTGATGGTTGGTAATGTAAAATACCCATAATGCACTTTTGCTCCATAAGGAATGACAGTTTAATAACTGAAAATATAGTCTCATGGTGTACCTGGGAAAGCAGAGTGGAATATCCAATTTAAATGGCATTTATGAACTCAGCCATATTCCACACAGAACATAGAATTATTAATTCTAAACTGATTTTAGTTTATACAAAAATTCTCAGGGTCCTCATAAGCTCGCTAGGAACTTTTATAGAAAATTAAAGCACCTTATCTAGCTAAGCTGAGAATATTAGGTCACTTATATCTAGCATTATTAAATGATGTTAACTGTTTTATTAATGCTTCTTTGCAGGTTTTTATATGGCTTTCATGTCTCATGACAGAAATGTAGAATTAACAGACATAAATAAGGAGGCTAAGCAAATTGTGTTAAAACAAAGGAAAGAAAGGTTATAAAAAGGAAACTGCATATTAGAGCTTCCTATTTCACACTTAGAATAGTAGGGAATGCAGGGTTATCTAGTCACATTTCACATTGCTCATACTTTACATGTGGCTAGCAATTAATTTTGACTAATAATCAGACCTTTCACACTGTCCATTCCTAAACGTGTCATCAACTATGATTAGATAAATACAGAAAGTGATCTCTTTAAATAACGGCTTGTCTCCCGCTTTCGAATCAGGTCTGTTGTTCTGTACCCGAGCAGATATTATCTTACACAACTTTCTAATCTTTTTTTTTTTGGACTTTATTTTTGTCATGTAATTAATAAGGCATTCATTTATATCCAAATTCTGCTCACTTTTCAGGGTCGTATATATTCCCCCTCAATGTGGCACACACTTTTATGAAGTTCAGCATTTTGCTGCATGATGCAACCTATTCGTTTTTTATTAAGTGTACATTATGGTTTTTACAGGATAATTGGGTGTCTTTTGCTTCGTTCACACTGTACATGTTTGGCACTACAATGGGTAAAAAGCAATACTAACCCTACTTCTAAATTACAAACTAGAAATGATCCTTCATCCAGGGTTAGAAGCATGGTTTAGAAAAATTGTAACAAACGATTTCAGCAAATTTGTGATATCGATCAGCTTAATTCCTTTGTACAAAGGTCCGTTCTTCCTTGAGGTTTACTGATGCATGTGATGTACAGTATGCAGGATTTATACAAATGTGTAGTCCAGGTCCTCTTAAATTGTAATCAGTCATTAAGTCAAAAGAAGGGAATATGAAAGTTTTCATGTAAATATTTTACTTGGAAAAAGTGTAATATTAGAAAAATAGTACAAACTGTAGCATTTTTTTTTCTAGTGGTCTCAGTCTTTTGGACCACATTGAACACTGTATGAAGCAACCAAAAAAGAGGACTATGCAGTGATTAAAAACCCTAAAATGATTGCAAGTGCGAGCGATGGATGAGCAAACAGCCATAAATTAGGCATATACAAATTGACAGAGGACGAGATCAAGGTCAGGTTTGCAAAAACAGCTTAGTAAAATTGCAGACAAGGTGCTGGATCGAAGTACACCATAACTCTAGAAATGTACACTATATTTTTCCAAAAGAAATTTCTTTGATTTATTATTTAATGATAGTGGTGGAAAGCACTTTCTAACACACCAGTCAGAAATCTCACATACAGAGTTCAACTGGGGTTCAGATCTGCTGAAGGTGATGACTATAGCGTATAATTTATATGGTTTTCATCCTCAGTAAACACTTCAGTGCCTTTAGATGTAAAGCAGGATTTTCCTGGAAGAGACTACTCCCATCAGAACAGAAATGTTTCATCGTATAGTAAAGGCAATCAGACAGAATAACTTTGTATTGATTGGCAGTGACTGTTCCCAGCAAATAAGGACCCACAATATAACACAGCTCCTTCAGTTTAGCCTGTATTGTTCTGCTGATATACACCACATGCACTTGCACACTTCTCAAGAATATGTTGCAGGATGACTCATCTGACCATCATCCCCTCACCACATGCTTGTAAATTTTGCACCACTGTATCCCAAATATATCGCAGCATGACCACTCACTAAGTAGTTTTGAGCTTTCAGCAACAATTTTCAGCTGTGTTTACTGCTGTCAGTTCCACAGAAAATTTAAATGAAGACATCAACATAAAAATAAGTGTTCATTTTGAAATACAGCCAGATCTTTATGAATAAAGCTCCTTCCATCAGTGCATCAGTAACGGGTCAAAGAAGTCACTTAGATCTTTGTCACTTAGATTTTTAGACGTCACTTAGATTTTTGTGCATGCAATAGGATGCTTATTGCGTGATTGGAAATATCTGCACTGTTCTCAGCTGATTCTCAGCTCAATAATTCAGGCTTTTGCCTTAAATTTTAACCATCTGTACTTATATGTATTTAATTAAAATATTCCTTTATTTCTGTGTACAGATTCCAAAATGTTTTATTATTATTATTATTATTATTATTATTATTATTATTATTATTATTATTATTATTATTATTATTATTGGTGGTGGTAGTAGTAGTATTAGTAGTAGTAGGAGTAGCAGTGGTGGGAGTAGGAATAAGAGTAGAAGATGTATTAGTACGACTTTTAGTGCGTCTATTAGATGTTTACAATTACATAGTAACTATTAGCCAATAAAGTACAGATTGTTCTGTCCAGGTCAGATATTTGGGTTTCTATGTAATGAATGAGAAATGTTATACAAATGGATAATGTAATTTTCTTATTTAGGCCAATGTTTCCAATGTTTAATCTTAGTCTACTGGATTAAAAGTAAACTGATGAGAATACACAGCCCATAACATGACTCGGAGATAGGTAACTGATTAATTAGTATTGCATTTAAGCTAAATTAGATAGTGTTTGTTTGTGTTAACTATAATTAACAAAAATAGAAACATTCTTTTAGCTTAGATTGTAGATCAATGAGAAATCAGCATTCTGTTAATGATGTTAGTTGCACTTTAGAACTAATTATGTAACATATGGCTGCTGATGTATTTTAACTTGGACTTAATATGTCAGGCTGCATCTTATGCTAAGTTCAGTTAGGATGAATAACACAGTATGTATGGTTTGAGATATTTGTACCAATAAGATAGCAAATAACAATGGAAACAGCAATTGCACATGAAACAAAGACGTATTATGTTTTAAAGTAGAGCAGAAATTGCTAGCCCAGGTATCTGGGACAAGTAGATCCTATCTGCTATCTCTGGAGATCTGTTCACTGTTCATTCACGGTTTCCAGTGTAAACAAACAGGTTCAGTAAGCTGTTGATATAGCTGTCAAACAAACTGTTTTAACACATTAAACAGATAAAAATCTAAAGTTACAGTATGAGCGGATAATCATGCACTAATACCTGAATTAGCACTAATGATAAGTTAAGGCATGAACTAATCACAAGCTAATGAAGAGCTATCTTTAATTATGACATGAGCCTTCTGAATTCATACATGAATAGCAGCCACCTTAAGTACATTTAGAGCATGGTTGTTAGTTAATGTATTAATTAACACATAGTTAATAGAACTAAAAAAACATGCTCTAACTCAACCATGCTTTAACTCATTATTAGTTCATAGTCAAGTAAGTATTAATTCAGGTATTACTCTATGATTATTCATGTACTATTAGTGTAAAGTGTAAGCACTTTAGTCCCAACTGATATGTTTGTTTGAAATATAAACTGATTCATATATTTCTTAGTGATATAAAAACACCTCAATGATGTGGTGCTCTCTTCCAAATCCCACTATCTGCTCCACAGTATACACAAACTGATGGCAAGTTCTGGCTGTTAGTTAGGGTATTGTTATGCATTAATTAGCTTGAATAGGTGCTAGGCATTGAGATGTCGGCATAATATAGTGAACATAATACAGTTCAGTGAAGCACGGAAACTTTTATATAAGTGTTGGCCAACACACTGTCAGCGATGCGGGGATAAAAACAGACCCAAATGACGGATAGCTAAAAAAAAAGGATTTATTAAACAAAACCAAACACAGACAAAACAAAAGACAACAAAAGACAAGACAAAAGACAATGATTCTAAGCACATTTAAATACTTAATACAATTAGACACATAAGGGACAGGTGTGCAGACAAGGGTGGGACAGACACGTGAACGTAAACAAAAAGCACATGGCCAAAGTCCGCGCTAGATCCTGACACACACAGGCATCTTGAATCTCATTTTTCAGCATTTATACACTCATCCAAGAGCTTTTATCACAGAGCTTTTATTAAATTTTATCACATTTTTATACAACTCAGGGTTAAGGACCTTGCTCAGGGGCCCAGTAATGACATCTTGGTGGACCCAGGAGTAAAACTCACAACCTTTCAATCAGTAGACAAACATCTTAACCACTAGGCTACCACATCCCCATTTGAACAATTAAAAAATATATTTTAAACAATTGTGAACAGAAGATAAAAGTAGTATGACTTATTATAATATTATTATAACTCTAGCCTGATTGTTAACAAAAGTCTTTATGCCATTTTGTAGCCATGAGGCTTTAACACCAGAAGCATTATTTGTAGAGGATAAAGACTTTGGCGGGCAAAGTTGCATAGTGGTTAATATGTTTGCCTTACAACTCTGGGGGATGGGGTTTTAATTCTTGCCTCCACCCTGTGTGCATTCATTTGTTCTCCCCATGCTTAGGCAGTAACCTCCCCCAGTCCAAATACATATGCTGTGTTTTGAATGGCATCTCTATATTGTCCAAAGTGTGTGCACATTTGTGCCTTGCCATGAGTTGGCACCCCGTCCAGAGTGTCATCTGCTTTGTGCCACAAGTCCCTTGTTATAGACTCCTGTGAATCTGTGAAGGATGAGCAATATAGAAAATGAATGGATAGAGACTATGACTATATAAAGTTGCCAGTCTCAGCAATTTAAATAATAATCACATAAGCTTTTCAGTTAAATTAAAATAGTGGCATTTTTTAGCCTAGATAATTGGCCTTCTGGGCAATCACAGACACATGACTAGGTAAGTCCTAATAAATGTATGATTTGTTCATCATTATCATGAAACATATTTTCTCTATAATTTCTAAAATACACCACAGATTTCAAACACACAGTCAATTGAAGCAAAATATTTTTGATTGAATGAGCACTGAAGTCTTTGCATTCTGAAAAGAAAAATGCAGTTGCCAAAATCTACATTATTTTAGAAAAATAATCC
Source organism: Tachysurus fulvidraco (assembly GCF_022655615.1). Lineage (NCBI taxonomy): Eukaryota > Metazoa > Chordata > Actinopteri > Siluriformes > Bagridae > Tachysurus > Tachysurus fulvidraco. The sequence goes on from NC_062539.1 coordinate 8,891,643, forward strand.
CTGACAGCTTCTTTTGGGTTCCCAGGGGAACAGTCTACATAGTAGTCTTTTTTTTTCTTATGTAATATTGCTTTCTATTCCTGTGTCTCTATTTCTGTGTCATGTGGGACAAGCAGGTTATAACACAGCACAGAACGTGTGACCAGATGAGAATTGAATATTAATGTTCATATTTATATCTTCATCTATCATTCAGAAGCTAGTTTAATATAAAGAATTCCACTTGAGGAATAAACTCTGATTACTGCTTTAATTATCAATATCTATGGATCCCAAGCCACCGGTTTTATGTGTAGTTATGTGTATGTGTATTGGATCAGATTTGCAGTATGTGTTTTCTGAATTGGTCACCAGCAATCACATTTGTTGTTGTAGTTTTTGTATTAAAGAGACATCATGAATGCGCTGTTTTCTTATCCTTCGTACTTGCCTTGTGAAATCATTCTCAAACTCCTCCTTTCATGCTTTGTAAGATGGAAAGGAGAATGTGTAGCTTGGAATAATGCAATCTTGGTGCCCTTCATAAATGCAGGGAAAGTGATTACCCTGATATCTCTTCAGAATGATAGTGGGAGAGTGTAGCCTGATTTCAAAAGAGGCTAAAGAGAGTGTGTCGTTTTGGATGCCATTTTAAGATGGCACAGAGAGTTTGTAATCATGGATCACCTCATAACATGGTACACTCTCAGAAAAGAAAAGGATTTCTCAAAGGTTGAACTTCTGTTCTAATAAAGAGTTGTTTTGAGGAACAAAATGCAATTTAAGGAACCTTTATGAGTTCTAAAAACAGAAGAAAAGCTAAGGGTTAGCCACCCAGTTAGTCATCCATCCATCCATATTCCGAACCAATTATCCTAAGCAGGGTTGCAGGGACTCTAGAGCCTATACTGTACTGTACCAGTGGCCTCCCCACACAATGTGGTGGCACCAGTCCCAGTCCATCTCTGTGTATGATCACCCAACACACACTCACACCCATTCACACAGAGATGCCAGTCAGCCTTTAGTTTTACCCAGAGAAAACCTCTGAAAAATATCAGTGAACTCTTTTTAGAAACCTTATTTTCCATCATTCAAATCCCTGTAAATGAGATTTGGGTATAGAAATAATCAGAATTGGATTAGTGCACTATAAAACTATGATTTGTATTAGAGTTTCAAATACTGACAGACTTGCTGTTCACAAAATTAATCAAAACCTTCAAGTTAAGTTTATTTGTAAACCATGTTTGCTAGAAAATCAAATAATTATGATAAGAATTTTTGAGCAGAGCAGAAAAAACCTTCAGTGTCACCAGTAGGCTTTATTGGATACTATAGAATTTTTCCTATAGAAGGGTTACATGGTCTGCATATTAGATTTGGCACAGGTTTTATGCCAGATGCCCTTCCTAACACAACCCTCCCACGGGTGAGCTCCTTGCCTGGGAATCAAACCCGGGCCAAGGCAATGAGAGCATGGGATCCTTCCTCTGGACCACCTGGGGGCTTTTGAAGCCTATAGAATAAAAATGGGTTTTTAAACTTGATTTAGTAGCAATAGAAGAGGCAGACCTAATGTTAATGGGGATTCTGTTCCAGTTTGTGTGTGAACCAACTGAAAAAGCCTTATCTCTATCAGACTATAAATGTTGGAGATTAAGATTTTAGTTTGATAACCTTCAGACCAATCAGATTCAAGAAAACAGCAGTGCTATGGTTTAAATACTCCTTTTGTTTTCTCAAACATTGAAGGTGTAGCTGGAGTTTAATAGTGAATATCTGGAAGTAGAATGAAATACCAATGAGTATATAAGGGCATAAGATTGTTTGGACACAAAAACCATCTTGTTTGTTGTTATTTAGCTTGATTATAGTCTGATTTGTCCACCAATGATGAACATAAAAATGATGTAGTTCTGCTCCAAAGCATCAACACTTCAGTAAAATAATAGCCAAGAAATGCAGCCATTAAAGAAAGAAAAACAATGCAAATTTTACAATTTCTGATATCATTCCATTCCCATAATTTAGCACTTACATCCTTAAGACAAGTGACCCTCAACATACTGTTCCTTCTCCTGTTTAGCCTTCAGATGGCATTAAATAAGAGTAACACGGATACGCACAGGCACACATGTGAATGGTAATGATAGCACACCCAGCTGCAGCCATTTCAGGCATAAAGAGCAGTTTGGTAGAGTGTTGGCTTTATCTGTTTACCAGGTCCTGTGGGGCAGAGCTGCACAGGAAAATTGGATTTGACACTATCAAAAACGCAGAGAGAGGGAGTGTAAAAGAGGGAGAGGGAGAGGGAGAGATCGTGGAGGAGAGAAATGTCAGGAGAGAAATGAGAGCAATGCTGGCTGAATTTTCAGTTAGCCACAGTCTAGCCTCATTGCCACCATCTGCTGCATACAGTGTTCACACTGATAGTCTACAGAGTTATCAGTTTATTAGGTATGAGAAAGGTGTGTTTTTTTTTTGTACACTTTCCTGAATGGTATCTATTTGCATAGAGGATTCTGTATATTTGCGATTTACAATGGTCATTTTACTGTTGTGACAATTATCCATCAAATGAATGTCACAGCACTATTTAGACTTTTGTGACACTCATCCAACCAGTTCCACTCTCTAGATCTTTGGCAATTGCAATCATTTTCATTATCTTTCTGCAAACAAGAGATTACAGTATTTTCTGTCCAAAGAGATGTTCAGTGATGCAACATGGAAAAGGCTCTAAACTAGTTCATGTTTCCTCATAATAATCTTAAGAATTTCTTTTTATATTTGTTGGAAAATTTCATTGCACAGTTACACAAGTAGCCTTCTGCATTTTTTGTTTTGAACAAAAATGTCAAGAACTTAGTTAAGAACTTTAGTGTACATGATAATTCGACCCTGCATCTGAATGTGTTTGGCTGGTTTCCTTTTAATAATTTTATAAATATTATATTTTATTATATATATTTATAATATATTATATATTCTACCTTTATAGTGACTATTATACTATTCAACATTTTTTTCTTCACTCACATATATATATTTATACTGGAGTTATTTAAACATTTTATGATCTAAATCAGTGTTTTTTAAACCTGTCCTCATGGGCCACTTTTTATTTGGTCCCTGTGCATTTTAATCAGCATTTTAACTTTTTTGAATGGTTGCTTCAGTTAAGTGTGTAAAGCAACAGCCAGGGGATTATCTGTGTAGTCCTAAAAACTTGGTAGAAAAACACTGCTCTATAATATTTGTCTTAGCTAAAGTCTTTAAAATGAATTGAATGATTTTTGCAGAACAAAAACATCTGGTATATAGAAGCATTAGATGAAGCACAAAGTGGCAGACTGACTGAGTCTGGGTGTCTCTGTGATATGCCAGTGATGTATGGACTTTTGAACTGTTCTAGAACTTTCTTTGAGGCCAGATCTCTCTAACTGCCACTCCCCCATGGGCTGCCCAACCCTGCCAGGCTCACCAGGGATGAAGATCTACATTGATCCGTTTACCTACGAGGACCCCAATGAGGCCGTGCGTGAATTTGCCAAGGAGATTGATGTCTCCACTGTCAAAATCGAGGAAGTCATCGGAGCAGGTGAGATGATTACTTTGTTTGTGTAGAAATAGATGCAGTCAATTCTAAAGGGATAACACCTTTGAATAGGAAGCTGTTTCTAATGAGATGACAAGGGCCCTACAGAATTTGGATAATTAATTAATTAAATGTTCACCTTTTAACCAATGCCACTAATGTAATTGTAAGTTGAACTGTGAGATATGCTTCATTCAATGCCTCCTGTGTTGAGGGTAGCAGCGATCACAATGAGATTTCTGAGAAACAATAAACAGTTGATTACTTTTTAAATTACTGGTTGACTTTAAAAATGTAGTAGTTGGAAACCCCTTAATATGTACTGATCATTTGAGAAAGATGACTTTTTAAGATGAATCAATGTAAACTGATGTGTAAACTTTGTTTATGCAACTCATGTGCACATGCAACATACTGTAAATTTCATGTGTACCCTCATCTTAGATGTACTCACATGCACAGATTGCTCTATAAGTGAATAATGTTGACTAGAGCATTTTACCAGTATGATTGAAATAGTGAAATTCAAGAGTGATAAGAAACATAAAAGTTTAGTTTTGAGTAAGAGCATTGGGAGGTCATTTGAGAGTTGATTTATCTTGAAAACAAATTGTTTTGCATTAGAGCCACATAAATCTTTGTGTCATGTTATATGTTACACTCTCCCATTCATTTTTACCCCAAATTGAACCTTAGGATACTGAGGTCATTATAGAAAAAAATTCAAATTCAGGATGATAGTTTTTATTGGGAAATCTCATGCAAATTTTCTGTCTTGCTTTATTTGTAGTCTATAGCCATTCTTGTTCAGTCTATAGCAATTCATGCAGAATAAGAAAAGCTACAAATGCATTTTATAGCCATTCTTGTTTTATATGGAAATAAGGTTGATTTGAGTTAATTGCAGATAATAATTGAAGCCTCTTCTTCCACTGCAGAGCACTTGTAGAGATCAGAAAAATATGATAGTCAAATGAAAGTCTTAGATTTCACCAATTTGTCTATCTGTTATTTGTCTCTGATATGCTGTATGTGTCTATGGGTATTAATATATGTGCCTGGATGTCTTCCTTCCAGGTGAGTTTGGAGAGGTGTATAAGGGGCGCCTGAAGTTGCCGGGGAAGCGGGAGATCTATGTGGCCATCAAGACCCTTAAGGCAGGCTATTCTGAGAAGCAGAGACGGGACTTCTTGTCTGAGGCGTCAATCATGGGTCAGTTCGATCACCCCAACATCATCCGCTTAGAAGGCGTTGTCACCAAAAGTCGTCCAGTCATGATCGTCACCGAGTTCATGGAGAACGGAGCCCTGGACTCTTTTCTCAGGGTAAAACTCCAACATGTCATGTTTCCTAAGAAAATAATTGAATACTGTGCTTTCAATTGAATTAATTAAGCAATTAAGAAACTGACTGGTGAAATAAGAATAATTGAAATATGCAACATATACTGTAGACTGTAGCAAACTATATTACTTTTTTATTACTTGACTATGTGCAGTAATATATGTTTCAAATTCATATAAACAGCACTTCTTCCGAAATTAGACAATAATTCAATCAGCTGAATGTTCTATCTTTTATTATTGACTGCAACATCACTCACCTGGAGCATTAATGAAATGGAGACCACTTTCTCATGCTAACAGCACCTTACTCCTCTCCTCTATTCCAAACATCCTAATTCATCCGCCTGTGATTGCCACAGTCAAGCTTTAATAGGCTTTTGAGTTTTATGAGCTTTTGGAGTGTGGGGGGATACACTGCTTAATCAATGTTCAAACCATTTCTTCTCCAATCTTATGGATTGTATTTTTTTTCTTCTGCTTTGATCTGACGGAACTCTTTGAAGTAGGCTTTGCGAGCTACCTCGTCAGAGTAACGTTGCCATCGATTCTTCGGCTGCTCTCCGTTCTTACGTTGGGTTCAAAGCTTTTTTCTCCCATGAGCTTAAGGGAGGAAATGCTGAGTTGAAGGAAAATTTAGCTTTGCTTTTATATGGACAAAATGGCCTGCTGTTGGTTTTATTGCCCACTCACACACACACACACACACACACACACACACACACACACACACACACACACACACACACCGCCTTAGAACATATTTTACACATATTTGTAAATGAAGGGGATTAAAATGAGAAGTCAGATGGGATGTGATTGGACTGGCCAGATTAAATCGATTATATTTAGATAGCTTCTCTACATCTATAGATACTATAGATCTCCTATCTACTATGTTCTCTATTATCCATGATATTCGTGATAATCATTTCTAAGATCTACCAATACCTTTACAGCAAAACTATTAGAGCTGTGCAGTGGATTAAATCAGAAGGTGATATTGATGGAATAATAAGAATGATGTATGCCAAACTGTTACACACACATACTTAAATGCAGATACACAGCTTCAGTTGTAATTTCTGTTTTCATGCCGTGATCATGCTGTTTCCTCCAATTACTAGAGAAAAAACAAACAAACAAGAAAACCAATAAAAAACAACATTTAACTCAGGATTCTGTCATCTATCCTTTTTTGTAATTTGTCATTTTGACAGGGCAGCCTGTGTGTTTTTCTATTTTTTAATTCTTCAGCAGAAATCTTAAGACATTACCGTACATTAACAATGTTGTTTGTGTTCATTACATTCATGACTATATGGCATGATACAGATTTGGAACTGAAAACTACATTCTAAGCCTGAAATCAGCCCCATCCTTACATCTTCACACCATTTAGTGTATTTATCTTACAACCATCGGTGGTGCTGTTGCACTTGGTTCCATCAAAATCAAAATAGTTTGCTATTTTGCAATTAATGTAATGTTGATGCCAAAAATTAAACCTTATTATATTTGTTTAGTCTCTAAAGGTAAGGAGGTGTTAGCCATGCTTGCCCATATTTTCCCAGCTGGATATTTTTTTTCCTGATAATATATATATATATATATATATATATATATATATATATATATATATATATATATATATATATATATATAATGTATATGTTATGTTATGTATCCATGATATGTACTGTTTATATTTTCTTAAAAGCAAAATGACGGCCAGTTCACGGTAATCCAACTGGTGGGAATGATGCGAGGCATATCAGCTGGCATGAAGTACCTGTCTGAGATGAACTACGTTCACCGGGACCTGGCAGCTCGCAACATCCTGGTCAACAGCAACCTGGTGTGTAAAGTGTCTGATTTTGGCTTGTCACGCTACCTGCAAGAGGACACATCTGACCCCACCTACACTAGCTCACTGGTGAGTCTGTTCTCAAATCTCAACCCAGACCTGCATCTTAAACTTCTTTCTACAGTGTAGGCCAAAATCACCCAAATTAGCATTTCGATAAAATTCTTAGCAAAACTAACAAAGATGAGTTGAAGGTTAAAACAAAAGTGCATGCTAAAACGTTTAATATAAAAAAGCACTTTTTTATATTATTAGAATTATATTCAGATATATTTGCTTAAAAGTAAGAAAGTAATATAACACTGTTCAGTTTGTTCAGTTCAGTTCAGTTTGTATTATTTTATTAATTTTATTAATTGTGTATGTACTATTTTATTAATTGTGTGAACAATATTATGTCCACTTTTTTCTCTTTTTCTTCTTCTTTGTGCCTTTCCCTTGTTTATTTTTATTCATTCGTTATGCCACATGTAATTTCTCTCTTTAAATCAAGAATACCTCAATAGAGAGGGAGTAGATCCTCATTGGATTTGAAAGCCAAATTGTAATTATGTGACTTCATTGACATTTCATGGTCTTAATACACCTTATTTGTATGGGCAGGTTTCAAGGATTTTTTTAGTGCCCAGAAGTTGAAAATAGTGACACGTTGCATTTATATAGTGTTTTTTAATAATAGAATCTGGACCACAAAATCCCACCATCCCAGTCCCCTGACTTAAACCCCATTGCAAAGCCTGTTTGGTGAACCATGTCCTTCATCATGGACCTCAAAATTTGAAGGATCTTGAAAGATTCTGTATAGAGGAATGGTCTCAGATCCCGTGTCATATATACTCCAACCTCATCAGGCAGGATGGGAGAAGACTTGGACCTGTTATCTTGGTGGGGTGATAACAGGTCCAGAGAGGTAATAGGCTATAATAATAATAATAATAATAATAATAATAATAATAATAATAATAATAATAATAATAATAATAATAATAATAATAATACATTTTGAAACAGGCTGTGAAATTTGAAAGAAATTTATCAAAAGAAAAGGTCTCAAATCCATAAGCAAAACATGCACTGTGAAATCTGATCAATATGAGTATACTGGAAGTGTGGTGTGAAGGTCTAGTGTGATATCCTGGTGAATTATTATCCCCCTTAGCTACCTAACCCATGAGTGTAGATTTGGTTTGAACATTGTCGGGATGAAGTGTGAATGGGTATGATTCTTGATTTTCTTAACTTATATTTTTTTAAGAAAGTTTATCAAATGATTGCTTCATTAAAGCGAACTGCACAACTGTCACAATGTAATGTCCAGTGTGAAACTATTATTATTATTATTATTATTATTATTATTATTATTATTATTTTATTAATGTTGTTGTTGTTAAGTGATTGTTACATCAGCCTACATTATGAATACCAATTGCAATAACGTATTACCATTTGCTATTTTTAAAATCTATTATTACTTGCACACTTTAACCTACTTTATATAAAAGAGCAGGGGTTTTTTTTACATAACAACAGGTTTTATGCATCAACACAGACTTTGCAGAATGTACAAATGTGTATTTTTCCAGGTCTGTTGTTCAGGCTGATATGTTGATAATGCCTTCTTATTTATTAACCTTCTGACCTTTTGATGTGTGTGTGTGTGTCTGTGTGTGTGCGTGTGTGTGTGAGTGTGCGTGTATGTGTGCGGTTGAGAAAGTATGTGAAGCCTTTCGCATGATGTCTTTGTATTTTGCACGTTGTTAATTAGTTCACTGCCTGTGGCATCTTGGCTTTGCAGGAGAGGGCTGATCGCTATGGCTCTAAACCAATCAGATACAACGTCATGGCGCTGAGCCAATCAGCCAAAGCTGAATCCTTGCTGACTTTGCAAGATTTTGTGCAGCATCTCTACCTCACCTTCAAATTAATCACCTCTTCTTTTTGCCCTCCATTATTTTTTCACATTTCTTCCTATAATTCACTGCAGTCAGCCAATTAGTCTTCTCATACTATAGCTCAAGGCCAGGAGGAACAGGAGATCTTAATTGTATTTCATTAACCTCTTGGATCATATAGAGAAAAGTGGGGTATGGAGGATGGGATTTAATCATGTTATTCTTTTTCATCCTCAATAGGTTTATTCCTCTAGGGTAGAACTGTGTAAATATTCAAATAAATGCTCATACTATAGCTCTTCATAACTTAGACCCCATCCATCCATTCATACATGCATACATCATTCTATCTAACCAACTGATTCAAATCCATTTGTTTAAACATTGGTTTATTTTGTTTAATCTTTTTACTTCTTTTTTTATCAATTCTTTAAATCTATTTTTTTCAACTGTCTGTCCATATATTCTTTCATGGTTCTTCTCATCCATCCATCCATCCATCCATCCATCCATCCATCCATCCATCCATCCATCCATCCATCCATCCATCCATGCATCCATCCATCTGTCCACCCTTTTATTCTATTGTATAGCCATTTCTATTACACTGTTCTTCTCAGTCATCTTTCCACAGTTCATTCAGTTATCCATTCATTTTCCATTTCTCTTCTCACTCCGTAAATGAATTTCTATCTGCTGGTTTTGCAGTCTTTGCACCACTTCACTGTTCTCTTCATCATTCTGCCAAGGTTTTCAAAATTATTCACTTCTCTGTTCAGATTACTTTTCACCACATTGACCTCTAATTTGCAAGCAGTTATCTGTCTTTTATAAGTATTCACATTACTTTAGTCACAAACATTTGCAATTCAATAATGGAGCTTAGTGTGTCAGGGACACAGAGACTATAAAATAGTGCTGTAATTTTCAAAATGCATAAAAAAAAGAAATTATTCTAAAGTGGTTGTCACATTTAAGCATTAAATGGCATCTACTGTAACATACTGTCTAGTACAAGCACACTCCATGTTCTAGTGTCAAGAAATAATAAGGAGTCAGTGCACACAGCATGAAACAGAGCAGTATGTTTTAAAATTTATAACGTAAGCACCATAACACTAAAAAAAAACTTAGACTTTCCTTGTGAAATATCTTTTCTCTCATACAGCTCCTGTTGTTTGTAAGCAAGATGGAGATAATGGAACATAAACAGCAACATTTACATGCAGCAATCTGTTCACGTACATGACAAATGTTCATGTATACATCTTAATTACAATTCAGTAAAACCAATTGTGGCTAGTCTAAATGAAATTCCTATCCAGCCGAATGACTTGGGGAAAGCCTTTTAAAAATCAATTAAAATTAGCCATGTAGCCACTTAAAATACCGATTCTGTCGGGATTGGGTTGAGGGCATTAATAAAACCTGTCTATCTTGTACAATTATTCCCAAGTAATTAAAGGCATTAAGCATCTTGCAATTTCTGTTATTTTCAACAACTACTGCAAATCTAAAATACTGAGTAACTTTACTGCTGTCACAAACGGTTTTTGATGTCCGTTTTAAAAATGACACATTACACGGTATATCCTTAACTTAGTCCAAAAAAAAAAAAAACTGTCATACTCAACAAAACAAGCAGTGTGATTAAAAAAAAAGAATGCACTGACTGGACTCACATGCCTTTCATTGTTATGGTAATGTTGAGAATACAACTTGCGTCCCACATATAATTTCGCATCACCTATAATGTGCATATTTACAGTGACTTGATTATGATGCATATAAACTATGGGTTTGAAATCAGTATGAATTTATTTATAATTAATCAGGTATTCCACATTCTGTATTTGGCTGACACCCTTATCCAGAGCAATTTACATTAATCTCATTTATTCAGGTGAGCAATTGTGGGTTAAGGGCCTTGCTCCGGAGCCCAGGAGCGGCAGCCCTGGGATTCAAACTCATGACTTTCCGATCAGTAATCCAACACCTTGACCACTGAGCTACCACATCCCTCTGTATCTCTCTGGTATTGTGTAAAATCAATAAATAACTAAACAAATAAGTAAACAAGCAAACAAATAATAATAATGCAGATTTTTCACAGCTGTTGAATTGCTGCTAATATAAATTACTATGCCTATTTTACATTATTAAAAGAGCTGCATAGTAATTCTAGACTAGGGAAGCTTTAATTCTCTTCATCAGTCATTTAGTATGGGGTTAGGGTATATACAAACCACTATCAATATTCCATGTTTGTGTTAGAGAAGGCATGTTGAATGTTTTACACAATTTAAACATCAGAATACACTGCAAGGATGACGCACCTGCCACTGTGGGCTCTGATCAAAAAGCATACTCACTAATCCCTAAATTGGCCAAGGAGCTAAGTCTCAGAGGTCTGGCAAACTCTCTGATTGTCAATCACAGCATCAGTAGCCAGTCACAGATATGTGTGAGCTCAAGTATGCAGAAGAAGGTAGATAACATTTTCACACTTCAGAGTGTGTTACAGTGCCTAGTGATGCTGCAACTTCAGCAGCTTACTTCAATATGTGTAAGAAATGAGAAATAACAGATGCATGAGCCAGCATCCCCATCCGCTGGTGACAAAAGAAATGGCAGCTGCTCTAAGATCTCCAAAAAATTGCTGTAGAGATTTATAAAAATGTTCTCCAGGCAGGAGATTTTCTCCATAAGAATAGCTAGATAAATACATTTGTCTAACTTTGTCTTACAGTTGCACATGTGTAAATATGCTTTCCATCCATTCCTTGCATTTTTTTTTCTCTCTTCTTGGTTGGTAGGTCGTTTTATGTATTCATTCATTCACTCACTTAATTACTATTAAAGGCACTCCTGACAGATAGAAATAAATGAGGAAAAGGGATGTAAAAAACAATTGTGTATGTTGGTATCTAGTTATAATCAAAGCACTTTGAAGAAACAATTATTATTATTATTATTATTATTATTATTATTATTATTATTATTATTATTATTATTTTAATAGATTAAAAATTAAATGAACAATATAATAGTTCTATAGTTTCTAAAACTGAAAGGATAAAATAATCATTATTAACAATTTTCAAGTTTTAAATAATCAACTGAAAGATGCCAAATTATTTAGAACTCTGTCTGGTTAAAAACTATTCGTCCTGTTCCAAACACAAGGACAAGTTCTTCAAAAAACGGATAAATCTCTTTAACTCTGTAAACTCACAATGACTGTCAATCCTTAGAGACTTACATTCACTCCAATCCCTTGTAAGTACTTATCCTCCCCTCATCCTACAGTTGCAAAATGTTTCACAGTGGTTACAGAATAACATGGTTTATTATAAAGAATTGAATAATATGCGTAGAGTTTAAAAGAACATAACGTGCAGGGTGAGGTCTGAATAAATGGAAGATTGTTCCCTAGCAGGCATACAGAGGGCCATTTACTCTCATGGGAGAAGTAAGGAGAAGAAGGAAGGAAATTGAAAGGAAGAAAGCAAAGAAAAGGATCTCTCTCACTTTCTCCCTTCTCTCTCTCTCTCTCTCTCTCTCTCTCTCTCTCTCTCTCTCTCTCTCTCTCTCTCTCTCTCTCTCTCTCTCTCTGAATGACAAATGCATTGGTTGGACGATTTGGCAGGTTCCATTATGGTTGTAGATAGTCCAGCATTGTTTCAAATGGAAAATGAAACTATTTACACACAGGTGGGAGCAGAGGATGCAGCCTCTCTCTTCTCCTCTACTCTTAGCTCATCTCCTTTTTCATTTTTCCCCACACTTTTTAGGTATCTGTGTACTAGCACATAAAACACGGCATTTGTACACTGGTTCCACTGTTGTTTGTTTTCCATACATCCATTCATCCATCTGTCCAACACAATGAACATGGCAGGGGACTTAGCGATTGTTATTAAGCCTACAATACATGTCTTTGGACGGGTGGCGGAAACCCAGAGGAAACCCCCTAAGCAAGGGGAGAACATGCAAATGCCACACACAAGCCTCAACTGTGGAGGTATAAGGCAATCAGGTTAACCACTAAGCCTCCAAATGTGTTCTATCGTGAATGTCTATTCATCTCCCGTCATCTATTCAGTAGCCTGCTTACTTATTTTTTTATTTTTTTATTCAAACTTTTTGTGTGGGGGAAAAAAAACAGGCAAACAATAATATATAATTTTTTTTTTAATAAATCATGTCATATTTCTTGTAAAGAGAACATTGATGGACAAACTCATCACTACTTTCCTTACCAGGATAAAGTTCATGTTAAAGGTAATTGACTGACAAAAAGAAGTAGAAAAGTAGAAAACACACACAAGGACTCTGTGGAGTTTAACATGTTCTCCTTGTGTCCTAAACAGCTTATTCAGGGTTCTCCAACGTCCTCCTAAAAAAGAAAAAGGTGCATTAGTTATGCTAATCCATGAACTGGCATCCCTTGGCGTATTCCAACACCCAGAAGTTCCTACGATAGACTTGGACAGCAATGACATTGATAAAAATGTTTACTGATAAATGAGTGAATGAATAAATGAAATTGAATTGCAATAAAAGTAATATTAAGAATTCTTTAAATATTTTATTTTTTAATAATGTTTAGTATGATTCTGATGTCACAGACAAAAATCACACAACCTAAAAAAAAAAATAATAATTCTTGGGTCATGAGTTGAAGCCTGTGGTGTTAATGTGACATGCTCACCAGCAGCCAATTCAGTGCCATTGCAGCCAAGGAAAGTACTGACAGTACTAGCAGTGTCAGAAAGTTTGGATTAAAATCTCAGCATGACTTCAGCTACATGCTGACCTAAAAGCCAGGCATAAAGGACAGAATAGTATAGCAAAACTCAGAAAGGACAGATACAAATATAGTAGTGACAATGGTGAAATACAAAGCTTTAATTATTTATCAAAAAAAAAAAAAGGTTAATCTTACCAGAATACAATGGACGTTCAGTGATGATGTCTATTCCAGAAGGGTGCAACAAATGTTTCTAAACAGGTCATAGAGATAAAATCAAAGTTATTTTCATTAATTGTGATATTCTGTCTCAGAATACAGTGTTTCTAGCAATAATCCCCTAAGCCTGCTACAATCATGTGGTCTACATCCAGTATAAAACACTTACAGAATGTAATTGTACGTGTGAATCCACTTCAGCATTTAAGCATTTGACCACAGAGGTGTGAGCATGGTAAAATAGCACTGTTCCTAATTATAGTAATGAGATCCATGCAAACAGTCGCATGCACACACCCACATGCTGTCTAAAAACTCTTTTATCCAAGCCCTTATAGGGATGGATTGCAGCTCATAATCACATTTATTTAAAATGGGGACTTTCCCAGAATAGAAGAGAAATATGGCTCTTTAACCTGGTTATGAACGACAAGGTCATAATCTAATATTAAAATCCAGAATGGAAATTGGGGAGAAAGGGACAATAAAGGATTAGGGAAGTTAGGTTTAATTTGAGCGATCAGCCTCAGGGCCACTATGAGTGTGTGTGTATGGTGCGTGTGTGTGTGTGTGTGTGTGTGTGTGTGTGTGTGTGTGTGTGTGTGTGTGTGTGTGTGTGTGTGAGAGAGAGAGAGAGAGAGAGAGAGAGAGAGAGGGAGAGAGAGAGAGAGAGAGAGAGAGAGAGAGAGAGAGAGAGAGACAGACAGACAGACAGACAGACAGACAGACAGACAGACAGAGACAGACACAGAGACAGACAGAGAGAGAGAGATGAAGGTTAAGCTGTACTGCAGACACCTCACCAGATCTGGTTATTTTCTTGCTTCTATTATTGCAACACAAATTGGATTGCGATTTAGAATTAAAGCTGAGTGGAGAGATATGAGTAAATTAGATTTGAGCCCATTTGTGTAGTGGAATAATGTCCAGTGGTTAAAATTTATGCCAAACTTAACGTACTCATTTCACATTTATCTACTGTATTTTAATAGGGATTTGATATAAATGTATAATTGTTGCGCTGTCTTCCATTATGATGTGTCATTATTCATTATCATTAGATAGCATTCTATTTCTAACGTGTTTGCTTGTGTGTGTGTGTGTGTGTGTGTGTGTGTGTGTGTGTGTGTGTGTGTGTGTGTGTGTGTGTGTGTGTGTGTGTGTGTGTGTGTGTGTGTGTGTGTGTGTGTGTGTGTGTGTGTGTGTGTGTGTGTGTGTGTGTGTGTGTGTGAAGCTAATACTAATAATGTACACTCTGCACATTGCACATTTAACCATACAGGAACACAGCATTATATCAGGTGATAAATATGAATTACTAATTATATTTAAATAAGCTGGTGTTATTTATCCAGTTTTTACTTTTGGCAAACACAGACATTGTATATATAGAGATAGATGGATATTTATATATAATGAATGTCATGGATAATCGTTTATATACATTATATACTGTATGTCACAATAAATCATCAGATGCACAGGATAATGTTCAAAGTTTTAATTAACCAAAAAATAACACCATAAAAATGAAACGATATATGAATACTTGAAAACGTGACAGAAAACAAAACTCAACGTGGCAGACTGACCTCGACAGTACAATGACCTTACATAGTGGTCTACACTTATGTTCATAACAACGCAAGCAGATACTACATTTACATTTACATTTATGCCATATGGCAGATGCCCTTCTTCCAGAGCAGCAAACAAACATGCTTTGAAGTTTCTATCAGTGAATACATCTTACTCAATAAGGACAGACACGAACAGGCAGGTATAAGTAAAGCGGCATATTAGGGATAATTAAGTTGACATTTGAAATAACACATGACATGACCACATGACACTCAACAAGGAGTAACAACCCCTCAGGAGGCAGGAGTGTGCTTGTCAGAATAGGACAGTTCACAGCTCTAACTGAACCTGACCAGAGTCCATCCATACATCCATCCATACATTCATCCATACATTCATCTATCTAACTGTTCCTCTCTCTCACTTTCTCTTTCTCTCTCTCTGTCATTCTCTTCATCGCTATCCCATTGGAATGGAAAGGACTTTTTTTCTACTTTTTCATGCAATTGATGAAAATAAAAGTGTCACTTTCATGTTCATTTCTAAGCTGCAGTCTGATTAACCCTGCATACTGCCATTTCATTCATCTCTGAATCTCACATATGTGACAGTGTATCCGTGTGTTGCATGTATAATCATAATCATAATAAGGTCTCTGGGTGATTCAGCTTCTCCTCTTCTGAACAGTCAGTCATATTATAGAACCTTTCTTTTTTTAATCTCACAGAAATCTATAGAGCCATTACCTTTATAATGCGATTGATCATTAAAGGACAAAAAAAAAAAGAATGACTGAAAGCGGACCAATAGTTAGAATGATTTTCCAACATGGAACTTGATGCGAATTCTTTCCTACATGAACAAGCTATTTTAAGTCAGGATTGTATTGCACACATTAAATTTCTTCATTATGGTGAAATAAAATAGGTCTCTGGTATTTAAATATAAAACAAAACGCAATTTTATTGCATGTAACCTTTATTTAGTCTCTAATTTGTACCCCATGTACTGACATCCACACCTGTCATCAGCAGAAGGAAGTAAGCTATTTTAATATACTCTAGTAATCTAATGTAATTAATATATAGTTAATATAATAAAACAGGGTGCTAACCATTTTCAAGGGTAATGAATACACAATACAGCTTGGTCTGTTTTTCTTCACCTTTCATTTCATCTCCTTAAATGCAACAGCTAAAGAATATAAAAAGGAAAATAGAAGAAATTTATGTGATTGTGATTTTATTTTATTTTTTAAATCTCCTCTCTTCCTTAATTTGCCAAATATGAAAATGCCTATACTGTGAACCTCATCTGCCTTTCCTACTTTTCATTTTTGAGTTCACATCTGTCAAGAATTGCAAGTGCTAGAAAAAAGCAATGAATACAGAAGGGACTACTTCAAAGTTTAGAAGAGGCGAAGCTGGAATCGAGAAGTAAAGACAGGAAAATTGGATGATGGATAGATAGCTGGCTGGCTGTGTTGATGGGTGTCAGTTGGATACTGTAGATTTGGATCTAAGAAGTGCTGCTGTAATCATAACACTATTTTGTTCTCATTCACAATATACTCATACTATGATTTTGATTCTACAATTTTTTTTTTTACTTGACAGTATATAAATGTATAAGGCTGCTATCTGATGTGAGGGTGTTCCTCTTAATAATTCTTACACATGTCTTCTTGTTAGGGAGAGGGTTTTTTTTTTTTTTTTTTTTTGCCGCTCTCGTCTCTGGTTTGCTCATTAGGGATCTAAATCAGCTGTAGTCTAAAGCATTGTCCAGATTTCTGTGATGTACTGGGTACTGGGTTCTGCTCCAGTTCATCATTCTTTGCAACTCATACATGGATATACTGTAATACAAAAGACAATTATGAGAGAAATGGTTATGAAAAGTTTTCTGAAACCTCATGTGTCCTGGGTCCATTTTTATATTGATCACACCACACTCATGTGTTCACATCAAGATTAATAGTGTAACTGTCTCACTCTAGCCAAAGACTGTCATCTTTATGACTGATAAATTAAAAGAATAAAAGTTCCAGATTAAACTTGTGTTAAAGGGCAGAACCAGAGTCATAATGACACAACCACATGTGAGTGTGTGTGTGTTGAATTCAATACTTCTAAATCGGATGCCAGTCCATGGTTTGTGCCAACTGGCTTCATTAAACTTCAACGCAATCTCAACACACTTTGACGTGTGTGTGTGTATTACATCTTGTTGGAGACCAAATATCCTCATAATTATTGGAATAGCTAACAGTTTTGACCATGTGGGGATATTTGGCTGGTTTTATTTATTTATTTATTCATTTATTTGCAAAAGAATTTAAGCTGTTATTTAAATGTCAAACGTCTGCACAATGATATTAAGCCAAAATGGTGAGTGTCTTTGTACAACAGAGTGGAATCTTAACTACACTGCTGTCTATGTTAATCAACAAGATTACCAAATGTACTTCCATTGAGCACATGTACTGTAGATCAATTATATTGTAGGAATAAGTCAGGGACTAATAATAGTATTAAGAAGTACCAAACGCACTATCTCTAACAAAAGCACTATCTCTATCCAATCCAAAGCCAAAATATTGCTTAAACTACAAACCCTAACATAATATCCTGTGCAATACAGTGTTAATACTATAATATAAAGTTAAGATGATATAAAACAATATAGGCAGCTAAATGAATGAGGTCCTCTTCTTTTACCTTATTTATTTTCTTGGTTATTTATTTTCTCAGGGAGGGAAGATCCCAGTGCGGTGGACATCTCCGGAAGCTATCGCATACAGGAAGTTCACATCTGCAAGTGACGTGTGGAGCTATGGCATCGTCATGTGGGAAGTGATGTCATTTGGTGAGCGGCCATACTGGGACATGTCCAATCAAGATGTAAGTTTGACACATTCACCTAGAATCCCAGAGCCCAAGGTTTTTATTTGTTACTTAACACGAAGCAAATACATTTATCCATTTAAATGAATTGGCTAGACATATTTTATTAGTAAGCTGGGTAAAATGCATTTTGGGCATGTAATAATGAAAAGGTATTTATAAAAATTTGTTATATCATTTTGAATATAAACGTCACACACAAACGTTATGATGTACACAATATCAGACATTATGGAACGTATTATGGAACGGTTGTAATTAAAAGGAAAATATATGCATTCCCAAGCTAATATTTAGAACCTGATACAAAAACATGTCCTATTTTTTTATTTTGTTCACAAAAGAAAGCTTTAATAGAGCTATAGGTGAAATATATATATATATATATATATATATATATATATATATATATATATATATATATATATATATATATACTTATATTTAAGCTATGGGTGAAATATATAATATAGATAACTGTTTCATCTACACATATGTGGATTTTGCATAAGAGCTTTGCATTTTAACATCGGACAACACTAGAATGAGTTATTACTCTAGAATATACTAAAAGCCAGACCTCTGATTTTCTTGATAAAATGTCATGTGAGCCAAAATGTGTAGAAACAGTGACAGTCACACTTCAATCTTACTTTAGTCATTTTTGGACGCTGCTGTTCTCCCCACTGATTATCCTGCTTGAAAGGTGCATTGACATGGCTAATGGAGAAAGCTTTCTACCAATCAACTTAAAATATATATTTTTAAACTACGTTTATTTAGAATGATCAGAAAAACAGAGCTTTCAGTTTCTGATAACATGATCCAGGAAAAAACAAAAAAACTAAATCCAAAAAAAAAAAAAAAAAACAGCAAATAGATGGTAATTGTATTAATAATTAGACAATGATTAAAAACACTATACAGGATTAAAAATCCTGCACTTCTCTGCACCAACATGTTCAAACATTATCTATGATGACCATTAAACAACCAAAAAACATTACAAAAATTCTGCACTAGAGAGTATTTTAGAGTGGCTTAACACTTTTTTTTTAATAATTGGTGCATTTTGTGGGGCTTTGCAAGAGTACTTACTGTAGCTAGTTTTACTAAAGTGTTTAAATGATCTGCTCTGGATAAACCGAAAACCCCACTAGGTAATAGAAAATAATTGCAGCAAATTGAATTTTGGTCTTTGTGTATGTATGTGTGTGTGTGTGTGTGTGTGTGTGTGTGTGTGTGTGTGTGTGTGTGTGTGTGTGTGTGTGTGTGTGTGTGTGTGTGTATGTGTGTGTGTGTAGGTTAGAAAACTGCATAACCGGGTTAAAAAAAAACATTTGCACACATCAGTACATGCTCAATTTAGTGTATCCGTGGAGGCTGGATGACAAACAAAATACTGTCCAGTTCTATCCTTACATTGGCACTGAATCCAAACACACATGCGGAATTGTATAACAAAGTTTCATTATTTTTTTATTAATATGTATTTTCTTTATTATCAATTTATTTTCTTCTTCTTCTTCTTCTTCTTCTTCTTCTTCTTCTTCTTCTTCTTCTTCTTCTTCTTCTTCTTCTTCTTCTATATTTTATTTCAACACATTAAACACATTGAAAACTAGCAACAAGATCGTGTGTGTGTGTGTGTGTGTGTGTGTGTGTGTGTGTCAGTGTGTTGTATAATAG
This sequence comes from Tachysurus fulvidraco, assembly GCF_022655615.1. NCBI lineage: Eukaryota > Metazoa > Chordata > Actinopteri > Siluriformes > Bagridae > Tachysurus > Tachysurus fulvidraco. The sequence continues at coordinate 8,911,470 of NC_062539.1, forward strand.
TTATGCAAATGTTATTTTTTCAATTACATCAAAAATGACACCAAAAACCTTTAATTTTCCAGTAAACACTTTGTGCAACAACTCAACAATAATCAATTTTCAGTTTTCATCTCTATCTCTTTCCTTGTCAGATTATAACACACAACATGAGCAGTGTAGCAGCTGTTTAACCCACACTCATGCTCAAGTAATGCATCACAGCATCCCTGCATCTCAGGGACCATCGGTAGGGGAGGTGTATTGATTGCATTGTGTGTGTATTTATGTGTTCACAATAATTGGATGGGATGTGGTATATGAGATAACTCTGTGTGTGTGTGTGTGTGTGTGTGTGTGTGTGTGTGTGTGTGTGTGTGTGTGTGTGTGTGTGTGTGTGTGTGTGTGTGGTATGATTATATGGTGTGATCTTTGTGGCAGATGCATGGATCTGTCTCACGGGGGTGTTCATGTGTGTGAAAGAGAGATAGCATTTGTATTTTGGTGGTGTTCCTGCTGAGTTAGAGAAGCTCTGTGTGTGTGTGTGTGTGTGTGTGTGTGTGTGTGTGTGTGTGTGTGTGTGTGTGTGTGTGTGTGTGTGTGTGTGTGTGTGTGTGTGTGTGTGTGTGTGCATTTGTTTGTGATGCTGTGTGCCACTGGTGATTGCTGGGAGTGCCCCCCCCCCCAACCCTCACCCCCTTCCCCCACCCCCCTTGCAGCTGTACACAGTGGGGAGAGATCCAGAGCACTGAGCCAAACACACAGATGTTATGATCTCATTGCCAGGCTACACACACAAGTTACACACATACTAGTATATATGGTGTACACTCACTGGACAAAGGGGTATGAAATATACATGAACACTTGATTTTTTAGTGTAAGCATATGTACTCTAAAATGCACACTCTCACACACACACACACACACACACACACACACACACACACACACACACACACACACACACACACACACACAGGGAGACTGAGTAACCGAGTAATGTTATTTCGGTCTTATTCACACATATAGAATTTTTTTTTCAGTTTCTGTGTACACTGCTCATATTGTTGGTTCATTTTCTGGTCAAAAACCACTTGAGTAAGCAATCCCTTTATTTCGCTCTCTAACACACCCTATGAATGTATACCACCCACCGAATATGCCCACTGTTGTGTGTAAGGACTGTACTCACACTGCTATGCTGGTAAGGCATTGCTCATCACATTCAGCCTGACTGTAAGAAGAACTAAATTAAAACTATACCAGTATACTATACAAGTATTTATAAATACCGTGTGTATGTGTGTGTGTTCAAATGTTACACGATTTGTACTTTTTTAAAGCATAAAATATGCTGTATATTATGAGATGACCAGTCAGCAACAGTTATATTCAGTCTAATTTGTTTGTGTCTAGGTGATTAATGCTATAGAACAAGACTACAGGCTTCCTGCACCAATGGATTGTCCCACTGCTCTGCACCAGCTCATGTTGGACTGCTGGCAGAAAGACCGCAACGCTCGGCCACGTTTTACTGACATTGTTAACACACTTGACAAACTCATCCGCAACCCGACAAGTCTAAAGGCTGTTGCTAGCATGCCGTCCATGTGAGTATTACACACAGACACACAAAGACACACAAAGACTTATGCATACTTGTACATGTCATTATCCACTAATCAGCATTTTATACCTTCCTTTTATTGCCAAATACCAGATATTCATAAATACACACCTTAAAAGTTTCTTGCGGAACTTTTGTGAGCCAAGTTAGTGTCTGTTAACACTTACTTGTACATTACAGCAACTATAAACAGTGGCTTTCTGTTGTTTTTTCACTAGCTTGTAGTTAAGAAGACAGAAGACCATAAAAAACCATGAAAGTCCTTAATCCTAAAAACATTCTCATGGCAGAAAATTTACTGAGCAGGCAAATTGTTACATAAATGCCTCTTCACATTGACATTTACTGTATACGTCTTTGTTAAATAAGATTTAATTTAGAAACTGGTTTATTATTATGTATAGATTATGTGGAGCTGCTGCTATAGAAGTCCCTGTGATTTGCTTTGCAATCAGTACACAGTCCCGACTGCTGTTATAGAAAATTATTCAACACCTTCTGATCAGAACTCAGGAAGCAGACCTGTGGTATAAACACGAACATGCACAGAATCAACAAGACAATCAACAAGGTTTTGTTCTAGCTGTTATAAAAAATGTGATCACAGGCTGTGCGAAAGAATAGTCTAATTATCTCCACTTAATATATATATATATATATATATATATATATATATATATATATATATATATATATATATATATATATATATAAATATTATTTTTTTTATTTTTTCAGTTCCTTTTCTTTGCTTTTACCCGTTGCTGCCTGCTACATTTTACAAATAACTTTACTTTTATATTTTCACAAACACAGCTTTATAAGTTGTATAAGCAGATATACGTATAGCTGAATGTTCAAACTGCTGTCCTGGTTGTTAGTAAGAGAAATGGAAAACAATGTGACCAAATTTAACTTTATACTGGCATATTTCATAGTTTGCATCAGAAAATATAACATATGAGTAGCTGCTGAAAGCTGAAATCTGCTGACAAGAAAAAGGTGGATTATTAAGCAGAATATGTGAAAAAAATACACTACAATATAAAATGTCTATGTTATTAAGAATGGATTTCAAATGATATGTTATTAGTTTTTAAAGTGCACTATCATCCACCTGAATTTCTGACAGACTGTATTTGTTTTATCTTCTGTGATGGTGAAATGGATTTACAAGCTTTTAAACTTTCTGCAGATTTTAACTCAGGAGTTCTCAAACTTTTTTTTTTTTTTGCAGCCTGGGGCTCCTTTATGTGTTAAATAAATTCCAAGGACTCGATGAATTCCATATATAATAAATGAAATCCAACTATTAATATATTAGTCTTATTAGATCACTTTCTTCTCTCAAAACATTCCACTTTTAGGACACAATTTTATAAATTGTAGTTTTTTTAAAGTTAAAAAATAATAACTAAAATAATGATTTATTTCTAGGTATTATTAAAATTTAGATTTGACTTTTTTTTCGGTTACTGAGGTTTTGATGATCAGTCAAACTGGCTAATAATTCAAGAAATCAAAAAGTAAATCTAAAAGTTTACTAAAAGTAAAATTTTATAATTTTGTGTTGTGATTTTCATCATTTGTACAAAATAAAATAAATAAATAAATTCTCAGACCTAACTAGCTATGCATCACAGACATCTGGGGTACTCTACCTACAACACACAGAACTCCCCTCAGAAAACCAACTTTCTAGTATGACTATATCAAAGAGTGGTATATATCAAAGAGAGATATCTATGGACTGCTTATTAGGTCTTATACAATAAAACTACACCAGGTTATGTATGTAACCCGGTTCCCTGAGAATGAAATGAGACGCTGTGTCAGTGCTGACGCTATGGGAATGCTTCTGTAAGGAAGTTGTGTCTTAAGCTCTGTGTGCACACACACCATTTAATGGCTCAGGAAGGACACATGACAGAGTGATAATGCACCAGTAAGTCCATATAAGGGCATCTATGTCACACTACTCCAGCTTCTATTTGTCTGAAGGAAGAGCGAGAGGATGCCCTGGGCGTGGCCAGCGATGCAGCGTCTCGTTTCCTACTCAGGGAACCGGGTTACATCCGTACTCGATGCTGTATCAGTGCTGACGCTATGGGAACGGCAATACCCACACCACCACGCACCGGTCGATGACTGTGCCAGAGACCGTGAGAGAGCACGAGCAGACTGGGAACAAACCATCAAAGGCCCTGCGGGACCTGGGACCCTGGAGAGGGGTCCAAATCCAGGTTATAGAACCTGATAAAGTTGTGCGGAGAGGACCAACCTGCCACAGCACAAACATCTCCAAAGGGAACACCCCTGGCCAAGGCACTGGATGAGGCAATACTCCTAGTGGAGTGAGCCCTGATGCCGAGGCGAGGCAAGGCTTGAGGTCCAAAATTGGGCACAGCCCCCCGTCCTTCTTGGAGACAACAAAATATTGGCTGTAAAAGCTGGAGTCCCGCTCTGGGAGTGGAAAAAGCTCTATGGCCCCTTTCCTCAGGAGAGACGTTCCTCTTGGAGTAATACTGCCTGGTGCCTGCCAACAATCGTGCGCAGCACACCTTGGAAGCGTGGAGGACGGGAGGAGATCTGGATGCTGTAGCCTTTTCCTACGGTATCCCGGACACACTGAGCTGTCTGGCTGTCTTATTGTGGTGTCAACCTCGCACAGACCTCCCGGGTGCCCTGAAACTGGCAGGTGCCAACTCAGGGAGATCCGTGCAAGGAAGAGGAGCAGGCACAGACCCTACTGCTCCCCGAAACACCGGAGGCGGTGGGGCAGGCAGTAGAGGGAGCCTTCCTGAATAGGATGCTCCTAGGAACCCCAGCCCTGGAGCATCAGGGCTCCTTTGTAGCCCGCCTGGCCGAGATGACAGACCTAAGGTGCCCTCTCACCTGACGGGACTGGGCCCGGGTATGCCGACCGGCCTCCCTAGTCTTGGGGAGCCACGGGCAGCCGCACTAACCCTTTTTTCTGCCCTGAGTGAGCAAGGAGAGGGTTGGGTGCGGCTGGAAGATGGCCGAGGCTGCTCGCTGCGGCAGGGGAGAAACTCTTTGAACGCTAACAACTGGCATTTTGCCTCCTGATGCCTGTCGACGACAGTACTCACTGCATCACCGAACAAGCCCTGAGGTGAAACCGGGGTGTCCAGGAGAGAGGAATTATCCTTATCTTTGATGTCAGTTAAAGTGAGCCACAGGTGCCTCTCCCTGGCAACCAACGCAGCCATTGAACAGCCTATGGAGCGGGCCGTCTGCTTTGTGGCACGGAGCGCAATGTCAGTGTCTCGGCGAAGCTCAGACACCACCTGAGGTTCCAATCCCTCGCCACCATCGAGCTCTGGAAGCAGGACCGCTTGGTAGGCCTGCAAAGCTGCCATGGTGTGCAGGGCCTCACATGCTTGGCCTGCTGACGCATGGGCCTTACCCACAAGGGCTGAAGTGGTTCTACATGGCTTGGATGGAAGGGCAGGGTTCCTCCATGCAGTTGATGTTATTTGTATATGCAGTTGTAGGTGAGAGATAGCCCGCAAGCGTCTCTTCAATCCTACGCATCGCCCCATACCCATGGCTTTCAAGCCCTATACTGAAAAAAAAAAAGTCAGACATGGCATATCCCGTGGCCCCCCATCTAAGGGTAGGGAGGCCGGTCGGCATGCCCGGGCCCAGTCCCGTCAGGTGAGAGGGCATCTTAGGTCTGTCATCTCAGCCCCGCTTTATCACGGATGCACGCATCTCTTAAAATGCTTAGATTGCAACATATTTTTTCTCTCCCTTTTTAGACATGAAAAACAATTGACACACATACGCATAGCACTTCCTGAAGACAAAGAAGCTGGAGTAGTGTGACGTAGATGCCTTTATATGGACTTACTGGCACGTAATCACTCCATCATGTGTCCTTCCCAAACCATTAAATGGTGTGTGTGCACACAGAGCTTCAGACACAACTTCCTTACAGAAGCATTTCTATAGCGTCAGCACTGACGCAGCGTCGAGTTCCCTCGAAAGGGAACTGGCATGCAGGGTCAGTGAACTAGAAAAAATGTCTTTCAAATGAAAAATGACAAGCAAGAATGATCCATAGTAACTGTTATGGTAACACGTACTGTACAGTACAATAGCACAAGTCAGCGAAGTCCCTCACATTCACAAGCTCATAGTTAAATGGTGTACTGTAAACTTTATATTACATAATATAACTCAAGCGATCATTTGTTACTGTATATTGCAGTCATGTGATGACTTCACACGGGTTTATTTTTATTTAGAGTATTTTTTTTGTCTAAAGATGTGTAAACACAGTCACACATAGAAAATAGTTACAGTTCTGTTTAAATATGATGATAGTGGCATATAAATACTACCAGACAATTTACCCATTGCTAAAACATTTTATTTATACATTTCAATATTACAATACAATAGGTGAATATTTGATAGGTTTCTTATCTATTTAGTTCAGCTATAATTAACTGAGGTTATTACATACTGTATATATGTGCATTCAAATGCAGAATGCAAATATATGCTGCAGCAGCTCACTTATGAATTAGGTCAGAATATTTGGCCATAACTGTAATTATATTGGTGAAATAGTGCATGTTATGATCTACTTTGAGGCAGGGTTGAGTACCAATTGTATAAACAGTATGCAGTTTTAAGCACCATCACTGAGATAGGTATGAAATCTCGTCTCTGGCATCTATGACAAAATATTATGGAGATTTGATTCACTATTTTCATCTTGCAATTGTGAGTTAATATCACACAATTTTGGCTCTACAATTGCACAATATTGGAACGTCAAGGCCGATTATATTTTCTATACTGAATATGAGGAGAGTTTAGAATGGCAGCATGGCAGGTTTTTTTTTTTTTTGTGTGTGTGTACCCAGTTTAGATTGATTGTTTCAACATCTAAATACCCGTAAACATCTACACATGGTTTTATATAGCTGTGAAGACCTATGTGTAGTATAGCACAAATAAATGAATTGGCCTTGCTGTTTCAATAGTTGTGGAGGGGACTGTGTATCTCACAATTGTGACTTATTTTTCATTTCACTATTAATGCAATTGTTAATTAATATCACACAAAATCAACTTGACATCTTGTAATTCTAAGTAAGAATTTCACAGATTCTCAAATTTGATAATATCTACCAAGTGTATCTTAGTGCTTCTGTTTTAAATAATTAAACCACAACAAAATGTATTTGCAGCAGTGTGTTAACAAGGAATGTAACCTACTGTATATAAAGCATTATTTTCAATAGAAATTTCCCACTATGGGAGAAAGTCAGAACAGTATAGCATGCCTGTGGTGTCAGTTGGCTTGGTTAGGCTAGGGGGCTAGGGGTATGATATAAAATGCCATAGCTGGGAGGTATTAACTAAAATATTAACATAAATATTAGGAAATCTAGACACATATACTTTCTCTGATCAGGAGGTGTGGCCCGTACACAGACATGCCACAGATCAAGCAGCTTAGTGCAGAGAATTGCATTAAGAAAAGCAGCAAAGGTTTATAATTATAACAAGTTGTGTGTCTACAGTATAAACTTTCTCTTACTGTGTTAAATTCTAGTACATATCTGTCAGCTAAAGTAACATGTGCCATTCTACTAATAATATGCTGTATTTTGTGTCTTATTTCTCTGTTTCAGCAAGTTTAGGGTATGCAGGGTTGTCTCATTGTGATCTGAATAAAGTAACCATACTCTTCCTCTCTGTCTCTGCAGTCCATCTCAGCCACTGCTGGACCGGTCTCTCCCTGACTTCAACACCTTCAGCTCAGTAGAGGACTGGCTGTCTGCTATTAAGATGTCTCAGTATAGAGACAATTTTCTCAACTCTGGCTTCACTTCCCTGCAACTTGTCGCCCAGATTACTTCAGAGTAAGTCTATGGCTTGTTAGAATCATAACATACTGTATCACTGATAAAACCTTTCAGGGTAATCCAGTATTCAGTCAAGGTGACTGGATTTATATCCAGAAAAGCTTATATCCTCACACCGAATCTAGTCAGAAATGATTCTCAGCAAGCCTTCATGGAGTTGTCAGTTTAGAAATATAGGTTAATAAAAAACAGTTTAGTTAAGACAATTTTTTTTTCAACTTTTTTTTTTTGTACTTTACCCAACAACATTAATTATTTATTAGCCATTAACATTATAAAATTAAATTTAACATGTATAAGTGTCTAGTCAAAATTAATTCAATGTAACACAAAAATGCCACTCTGTCATGCATAAAACAATATATTTTGTAGACTTCATAAGTATTGATTATGATAAATATATGCTGATTATTATGTAATTGTGTAATTTAAAATATTTTATAGAATACAAATGGGTATAACATAATATATAATCAATATTACAAAGTCGCTTCATCCTCGATTTTGATTGGACAAAAGCTTTCTATTCATTTTTCATTCAGAATAGGATAGCTTGTTCTACTATGTTGTCATTTTAATAGTGATTAGTGACATCCCTGTGACACTCTGTATAATCGGAGAGAAGAAAAAACAACAAAAACAAAACATGAAATACAGGATTAGAAATCATAACCTACTGTTGACAGTTTTTGTATAACAGTCCTAAAATGTCCTAAAAATAATTCTGCTTATTCCTATAAAGTAAGTACAAAAAAAGAAAGTATAAGCTGTATTTTGCAGAGATATTACTGAAAGGTTGACATTTCTTGAGAATAATTACTGGACCTGATACACCTTCCTAGAGGCCATTTTTGGAATAGACTGCTTGCGAGGTGGGTGTTGTCAATAATGATTGCATTCCACATTCATTTTAATCTGAGGGTGAAAGTGTTCAGGATATAAACAGATAGGAGCTAGAACAGTTAATAGATGGCCATGTTGCAAGTATTACTAGGCACAGTAAAACATTTTCCTCTCATACAGATTTAAAAACTTTATCTGACATTTCCATATGACAATATTCAAAATCCTAAAAATAAATAAATAACGAAACCCGTTATTAACCCTAAATGTACCTCTACATGGTTGTGTGTGTGTGTGTGTGTGTGTGTGTGTGTGTGTGTGTGTGTGTGTGTGTGTATATATATATATATATATATATATATATATATATATATATATATATATATATATATATATATATAAAATTGTGAGAGCCTTGGATATGAATGAAGTTTTTCTGCTCATATTCAACAATTCTAGAGAGGCAATTTCTCTTCAGTCTCCTGACACACTTGTGAAGGTCTGAAGCTGTGATGAGCAGACTGCTTTTGTTAGAAGTAAATTAGTGAACCTAGGCTTAATGACTTACATGAGTGTGCATGCACATACAGCTTTCATCTGCTGTCATATTCAGGAGTTTTTTGGGAGGTGTTTTTTTTTGTATGTGATTAAAAAAAAATCCTGTGTCTACATTTGTCTCTATACCTTTAAATCTTTATTCTGCTCCACCCCCTGTTCTTTTATGTCTTTAATAGGGAGGCTGCTGTCTTATCTTTCTCCCCGTGCCGGTTTTGGCTGGCTCAGTCCACAAACCTTTTGAATTCTCTATATTATTCTGTCTATTTCATCTCTCTATCCCTCCTGTTATACTTCCCTTTTTTTTTCTTAACAGAGAATAATATTGTGATTCATGTCACATGCAGAGTAGAGGGTTACAGTTTTTATCTGCATACATAAAATAACCAATAGCCATAATAATAATAATGAAAATAAAAGCATGTATGTTCTCCCAGACTCTACGTAAATGCTGTGGGCATCAGATGAGTGAATGAATGCTGTTAATTAAGTAATTAATTAATTAATATCTGCCCTGTATTGAAGTCATTTTATTAATACCCAGTGGTGTAAATAGACGAATTTTATTTATGTATTTTATCTTTAATTTAATAGACTTGCCCATTGATTATTCTAAAACTGCCATGTATTTGTGTATTTACAGATTTTTGTCAGTATTATCACTATCGCAAATCATTATCGCAAAACTTACACCAACTCTTTCCATGTTTAAGTTTAAATACAGATACCTATCTGTCTTTGTCTTCAATTGCTTTTCCCTTTACTGTATGTTCATATATAACTCAATCCCAGGCCCTGATATAGTTAAGCTCTCTTTTAATACACAAATCCTCAAGGTCTGACTTCAGCATTCAGTGATGCTTTTCTGCTCAGTATGTTTGTAAAGTGCAGTTGTCCAATCAGAGTCATAGCATTTCCACCTACAGTGTTGACAGATCGGATGTCAACTTCGTGTTGTTCTTGGCATTCTGATATTTGATAAGAGCATTTAATGAAGCACTTGACCCATATCAGTGTAACCGTTTGCATTGAACTGCTGCCACATGATTGGCTGATTGCATGAACGAGCCAGTGCACATATGTTCATAAATTAGTGAGTGTATTTACAGTAGAAATGTATGAATAGCATTATATACAGTTTAATGCCAATATAGTAAGGAAAAATCACATTAATGCTTAAAATGGTAAAAATATATAAAATATGAATAGAATCAATTAAATTTTTGCATTGATAGAGACTTCATGCTCTGGATATGGGCATCAATGGATCCAGCTTTTTTATATATTTATTGTTGTATCTCCTTTCTTTCTGACAGAGACTTGTTGAGGATAGGTGTGACTCTGGCCGGCCACCAGAAGAAGATCCTGAGCAACGTGCAGACCATGCAGATGAATCAGTGTCAGTCTCCCACAGCACTGGCATGACTACAGCAGGCGCCAGTCGACGGGCCAGGCATCCTACTCAGCTTGCAGGAGCGGGTGAGCACTGGCACATCGGAGCGCGCCAGGGTTGAGACGATCATTCTGATCTGATAAAGAGACACACGTCCTGATACACACTACATTTGTGTAAAGAGAGAACAAAACAGGGATACCTGTCTGTCTGTCCATCAATCTGTCTCTGGCTGTACATACAGGATATCCATCCAGCTATTATTGTTCAAGCAAAAACATTCCATTTCTAATATCAAGAAAAAAGGGTACTTATTTTTCCACCCCTTTCAATTTGCTCAAGATTCACCCTGCTGATTCTTTTCTTTTTCTAAAACTGTGAGTGCAACTGAGGATCTACTACAAAGGAAAAAAAGCACCTCCTGATGCACTTTTATTGGTTGCTGTTATATAATTATTTTCTTTTCTGTTGAAACAAAATACAGCTATACCTCGTAGTCTTCTGCTTCCCAGCATCACTACCTGACAGCCGGCTTTGCCAAAGGACATCTTGAACGGCCTGTGTATATCTTTAAATAAATATGAATATATCTCTGGAGTAAACCTTCATATTGAAGGTGCTTTCTAACAGATACATATGTGCATACTTTTCTCCTGCTTGTGTTTTGGGCACAGTGTGCATTGTTGGGGTAATACTGGACTCATGGTAGACTCCCAAGAAAAGGGATTTAATGTAGTCAAGCTACAGTAGGGAAATTAAATGGAGCCCAAACGGAATTTGCTTCAAAGATGTGTGGCTGTCTTGGAGCCAAACACTGTAGAAATGTGATTTTAATTGTGTATAAATAACATGTAGGGTAAAGCAAACAAAACCTTCAGGCTACCAAACTGGACAATGTATATTGTGAAGGTTTCCATGCTGATGAACATTTAAAATTTGTACAGTTCTTCTTCTTCTTCTTCTTCTTCTTCTTCTTCTTCTTCTTCTTCTTCTTCTTCTTCTTCTTCTTCTTCTTCTTCTTCTTCTTCTTCTTCTTCCTTCTCTTTTCCTTTCTTTATAATCCTCTCTGAGTTTTTCCTGTTCGTTTGTGTTGGAGTGGTTGGACAGCTCTGTGTGTGCGCGTTTGTGTGTGTGTGTGTGTGTGTGTTCACTACCTAAACTCTCTGGTATGTCCATGTTAGTGTTATTGCACTGTTAGATATGCTGTACTAATGTTCGTCTTCGAAACAGGGTCTTCAAAAGTCGCTAATCAAGTGTTTACATGTACAATTATCTGATGAGCATACAGTATAGTCAGCTAGTGCTAGGATGATCAACATGAGTCTCTCTCTCTCACACACACACAAGCACATATTCACACAATTATTGTGTAGGGCAGGAAGCACCATATGTGTTCAGATAGCATTGTTACACTTAGTGCACAAGGTCCCTGACATCAGTCTCGTGCAAAGAGTGACTGGTCATCTTTGGCTATGCTGTACATCTGCACGAACCTTTGCTAACAGATGCCCAGTGCCCTATCAGTGAACACATTCTCCTGAAAGTGATCTCTCTCTCTCTCTCTCTCTCTCTCTCTCTCTCTCTCTCTCTCTCACACACACACACACACACACACACACACACACACACACACACACACACACACACACACACACACACACACACACACACACACACACACACACACACACACACACACACAAAGGCTTTAGCCTATGTCCTGCTCTCTCTTTTTTGGTTGCCACGGTGAGCCCTATGAAAGTAGCAAGACCTTGCTTACTATTGATGGGGTGGGCAAGAGGGTCATATTCCGCCGGCTTGAGATGAAGAAAGAAGCATTATTCTAGTTTGGAAATTAATGAGCAAAAGATTCAGGGTGAGGGTTTGAAAGCAAAATTTCTCTCTCTCGGTCTCTCTCCTTATGCTCTTATTTCTTTTCTTCTCTTGTGAACATTTATTATTAGGAGTAGTGAGGGTTATGAAAATACAGAGAGAGCTTTCACAGAACTGTGTGTTACCAATCAATGCATGTTTGTTTAGAGATCACCTTCTTCTTCTTCTTCTTCTTCTTCTTCTTCTTCTTCTTCTTCTTCTTCTTCTTCTTCTTCTTTTTCTTCTTCTTCTGCTTCTTCTTCTTCCTATTCTTCTTCTGCTTCTTCTTCTTCCTATTCTTCTTCTGCTCCTTCTTTCAGTTCCAGAAAAATGGACAGGGATTTCTTTGTCACTGAGAAGTGAGAGTGGGGGCTACTGTTGCACTTCTGGATGGCACAGACTAAGTATAGAATGAAAGATATATAGAATGATGGATGGATAAGTAAAAGAAAGAAAGAATGAGTGGATGTTTGGTATGTTGGATAGATGGATGGGCAATGGATAGATGCCTGGCAGTGGATGTTTTGATGGATGGTTGAATCTTTGGATGGAAGGATGAGCCAATGGTTGGACAGTCGGTTGACGAAAGATCGATTTACTAATTAAAATAGAAATACACAAATCTGACAAATGTGTTCTTAATTATGTCACATTCAATACAACCTGCATCAAACACTGAATATTTTATTGAGTCTAAAAAGATTTTAGCAACATAAAACATTCATTTAAATCATGAATGAGCTGCAAACTATTTAAATCAGGTGAATGTACGTACAGTATCTGGTGGTAACCTGAAAAGCAATCAGTGGTGTGTTTTAATTAGTATTAACTGATCAGCTTTGTAAATGTAAAGGGGTATTCTGGCATAAAATGTTGTTTAATATTATTTCCTGTTATTTAATATTTTAATATTCTAGATAGAAAGAGTAGCAGAGTATTATATCACTAGGGTTTATATTGCTGTTCTGTTGTATCTTCTGGCTACAGTGTTCTATCTCTACCAATACTCAGCTTGTATTAATGAAATACATCATATAATCTAAGGAATTTCAAGCAGAATGTAGCCTTAAAGCCAAGATTCATTTGAATATTTCATTTGTAGTAAATACAAATGAAGTGGCAAAAAATAATAGAAGAAATAGATGATTTTTCATTTTTGCCAGAATGTCCCTTTAGGTCTGTCTATACAATCCATAGACATGAAAGCGTGTGTTTCTCTGTTCTTATCATATCTTGTTCCAGACCTTTCCTCCTTATTCTGATCCTTTCTCCTTATTACCAAAGAAAAAAAATTACACAAAGAAAAAAGATGGCAGTGATGAGTCTCTCCTCGAGGAGATTCATCTCGTGTCCAGCAAATGTGTCCATGTCCAAGAGAATGTGTGTTACACTGGGATTTGCTGCTTTTATTTTAATTCTATCACTTTGCTTGAAGTGTAACACACACATAATTCTGTGCAGTTTTTTCCCTTATACCAGTTTCTTTTTTAGCCTGCCAACAGCGGAGCAAAGCATGTCACATCTGTATGTTCCTGCACGGCTCGCACACACTCGCAAATGCTGGATTTGGTGTCTGGGTGTAAGGCTGTGTGTGGAGGTGTGTGTGCATGAGATTAAAACTACTGTCTGGAACACAGATACAATGTCCTTGTACACAAATACAGTAAGGAAAAGAGCATGTTTGAGAGAAAGAGAGAGAGAGAGAGAGAGAGAGAGAGAGAGAGAGAGAGAGAGAGAGAGAGAGGTGAAGTGGACACTAGAAGCATGGCATGGACACACGTTCCCACGTTTATGTATATATAGATTTAAAGGAAATGCCCTTCATTTCCAGCTTTGTGTCTCTGTATAGTTAAAACCTGTTTATTGTGATGAGTATGTCAGAGTTTGTAACTGTAACTTTCTGAGAAATATTGTACTAAAAACACACTCAATAAAGATCTTGGTAGTCCAGAACTCACACACTGTGCATATGTGTCATGTTCAAGGTTTCTAGTGAAAAGGCACAATGTTTCCTTCTCTTGTTTTATATTTAATTTGAAAGGCAAGAGGTGAATGAGCTTTGAGAATGAAACCAATTTGTCATTGTGTCAAAAGAAAAAAAAAAAACGTGTGGGAAAGAGGGTACCACTAGTAGTGCGAGAGTGTATGTACTGAGACTGCATTGCAATGAGAAAAAAAAGTGAGAGAGACAGAAATGAGCTTTGTTAAATACCACAGAATGAAAGTGGTTAAAACTCAAAACCAGTTTTATTAAAATGACTTTTAATAGTTTCATTGCAGCTCATTGCCACCGTTTACTATACTGTAGATTCACATTACTGAAAACTGAGTTTAGCTTTTTTTAGGGTCCAGTAATTAAAATGCTGTCAAGAGTAAAATAGCTATATTTGGACTCTTCAGGATGTTGTGAAAGCAAATCTCAGAACCACCTAACTGTCATAGTTGGGTCTCTAGAGGTTTAAACAGTTCTTTAACCTCTAACTGCTCTTTGGATCCTGCCTTACCTTCAAGTCTATTTTGGTAAATAAATATAAATATTAATATTGTTGCACTTTATTTGTGATTCTGCTAACGTACCACCTTAATTTTGCATATACTGTGTGGTTTGACTTTTGGCTATTTTCTGTACTTTATTTTTATTTTGTCCTATTTTTATCATTGCCAGTTAACTATTATGTGACAGCAACCAACCTGGAATGGTGAGAGCTAATTAATGTACGTGCATTTGTGTCAGTGTAACTCATAATTATTGATGTCCCAAGTTTAAAAGAGTTTTTTGCAGTGACATGTCAGTCGTATATCAAAATATCAATGTGTCAAACACAATGTGGTTTCCAAAAAAATATGGATTTAGACAAAATCAAGTCAGGCAACAATGAAATGGCTCAAAACTTTTTTCGGTGCTGTAATTGGCAAGATTTTGGAAAGAAAGCATTCACTCATTCAAAAAAAAAAAAAAACATTTGCTTATTCAATGCAATGCAAAAACAAAACAACAACAAAAAAAAAAAACAGGAAGTGAAATGAGATTTTAGAGCTTCTGCTTAACCCTCTTGACCAGCACACCGACACACAGTAGAAATAATATTGTACCTAATGCACTCTGCTTTTGAATTAAAGTGTTTAGTTTCACTACTAACATACCCACCTATTACACTATTAATCCTATTACACATTTTAGTTGAGTTTACTGGGTGCCACAAAAAAAAAAAAAAAAAAACTGCCACAAAAAAGATACGGATTTGTAAACCTTTTACTTACATATATATTCTATAATAACATTACATTTTTCCCCCATATCCTGCAGCTTTACTACCATATGCCAGAATAGTAAAGCACTGTAGTATGAGTGCAGACAAATTCAATTCACATACACTTATATGCATGACATAGTGCTGGCACTAAAACTGTGAGCTTTTCTGTTTCAGCATAACTCATACAGATATAATGAATACTTATAATCTCAGTGCACTTTCTCAGATTACTATGCAGAAAAGAAAGGCTTTATTTCAAAAATCACATTCCTCGTTTCCTTAAAAGCATCACACTCATCACTTAGATGGATTTTTATAAAATCCTTTATTGCAGCAAAACGATTTTTTTCAAATGAGTTTTGCAAATGGTACAAAGCAAAGAGTCACTGAAGAATGAGCACTGTCATTGAATACAGGGTGCATTCAAAGTACTTTATGAAATAATAAAAGTACGGCATGATCTTAAATCAAGAGTTTCTGGTTACTGAAAATCTACAGCTTTTTATGCTATCATTTTGTATATGGAGTACCAAATTTATATGCATGGAGTTCATACTGTTCCACCAACAATAACTCAAAAACTCGTGGCCCATTCACATATATTAGTCTATTTGTTCTGTTTGAAACAAAGTGAAATTAATTCTTAAGTTTTTTTAATGTAAAAAAGAAAACAAAGCTTTAGCAGGTGTGCAAAAAACCCACAAAATTAGATCATAGAGAAGACAGAGCCAGCACTGAATAAATGATATATATATATATATATATATATATATATATATATATATATATATATATATATATATATATATATATAAAGCATAAGAGTTAATATTTTCTATAATTCTTTTCACAAAAATACATTTCCATCATTTAGATTAGTTTGTACTTTGTAGCAGCTCACATCTACAAATGATCTATGCAACCCCAAAATACATGACAATCTTTGATTCTCTTCTTCTATTTTGTCTGATTTGGGGTCAAATAACTTCCACACTGTAATCAATTCATGCTTGACTTCACTTGAAACTGCAGAGATTTAGCTGACAGTTTATTTTTGTTTCATACACTGTGCTAAAAGAACTAAAAGAACTACATTGAGGTAGAAAACACCCCAGGGTTCGATTCAAACAGACTAAGTTCTGCATATGCATATGAAAGCACACTGATTCATTATGTAAGGAAACAAGTATCTTAAAACTTCTCCTTCACACTCCCACTGCATTCTCAGGGCATTCATTGTGGACATGGTTTAACTTTCTTTCTACTCCCACTGTTTCCTCTTTAATTCTATTATCCAGAACCATGGCCGTTTTTATGCATTGTGACAGGTCATTTTTCACGCCAGCATTGGTAATGGGAGAAATCAATGCCAGGTCACGAAAATGCCATAATCTTACCCCCACCATTGCACTAATTGTCAATTATGCATGTTTAATGGCTATTTATTGGGGTAATTCTGCACATGGCTGGCGTTGCAAAACTCTTTGGTTTAATTGATGTGTTATCTTAAGGGATATAATTAAACTGAACAGAGTACATGCACAGGGCTCAGAGAGGAGAATTTATAAATGCTTCAATAACAGTTCTAATGGATAAATGTCCTTAAAGCACGAGTGCATATTTCCATGTTTGAAATGCTTTTCATTTTTCCTGAATTTATGTGTGAAAAATTGAACTCTTTATATGGCAGAAAAACACCTGAAGTTGTAAATGGTGCGAGGCTCTCTCTCTCTCTCTCTCTCTCTCTCTCTCTCTCTCTCTCTCTCTCTCTCTCTCTCTCTCTCTCTCTCTCTCTCCCATCTCTCTACTCTGTCTGTTCTCTTTATAAATATTCACCAAGCAATCACCTGCTGAAGAAGATTGCTTCTCAGCATGCTGCCTCCCGAGAGGAGTGAGGTGGGAAAAGGAAGAAAGAGAGAGTGAGCAAGACAGAATGAGAGCAGGAAGAGAGAGAGAGGAAGAAAAAAAACAAGAGAAAGAAAGGAGTAGACAATCTATCTTCTGCCATACAGTCAAAACAAAATGATGCATAAAATAGAGCATAGACAGTTAGAGAGGGATAGAGAAGAAATAGAGAAAGAAATTGACTTGACCAATGTTGGAATAGTTAGAAATTCAGTAGGTCTGTTGAAGCACATCCATTTTCATCCATTCATTACTTCCCGGCTAAATGTCTTGCTCTGCTTAACATCTCTGTAGTCGAATGTGAAAAAGCAAGGTATAACCTCTGATTAGAAGCTGCTGTCTCCTCTGTTTTATTCCCACCAAGACTTTGTAGCCAGACCAAGCAAAAAAGAAAGAACTAGTTTTGTCAAGAATTATGATCTCCAGTGGTACAGTATACACCATATGTTATGTCACAATCATTTCACCTATGAATGGAGTGCCAATAATATCACCAATTTGATTGATTATTTAAGATAGTTGTAACTGCTATTCTCATGCCACTGTGAATCTGTAAAATGCTTTGCTTAGCCCTTTTGCTGCAAAAATGTCTTTTACTTTCTTGAGCTTTACTTCCACATGTCTGTCAATAGCCAACAACAGAGCACCCTCGCCCACTGGCTTCCAAAATCAATTCACCACACTTATTCAGTGGTGGACATGGACTTTTCATTGTATGCGGTCCAACAGTCAACAATCAGAGAAGGTGTTCTACAATTATGGATGTCCATTGTTAACGGAATGGCAAAAAATGGTACATTGTGAATTATTGATAAATCAATCAAAAATAATTTATAATATTTTTATACACTACTCTGTATTCACAGGCTTACGTTAAGCTTGTGATCATGTTATAAAGGATGTGGTTAAGAAGGTTGTGAGTTTGATTCCTACATCCACCAAACTGCCACTGCTGGCCCCTGAGCAAGGCCCTTAACCCTTAATTGCTCAGTTGTATAAAAATGAGATAATAATAATAATAATAATAATAATAATAATAATAATAATAATAATAATAATAATAATAAAAAGTAAGTCGCTCTGGATAAGGGTGTCTGCTAAATGCTGTAAATGTAAGCTAAGTCTATGTTTATGCTTATATAAAAAGTTTTAAACTGGCTTGTTAATTACCAGATATACCAGAGTCAGCTAGACATATTATTAACATTATTAGAATTATTATCTAAATGCTATTTCTTTTACAAATTTTCAACAAGGAAATGTAGAAAACTCACATCCACTGAAGACTAATATCACTAAAGTCAGCTAAGAACAGTAAAAACTCACTGTGATCATGTTATAAAATAAACAATAATAAACAATTAATTCTTGAATACATTTTGTTGCTTTCTTTTACTTTCCATTTACTTTCTTTTTCTGCTGTGTTATGCTTTCTTCCACTGCATTATTATTCATCTACTCTACACATCTACACATCTTACTCAAAGCTTTTACTGTGTTTACTTTTGTTTGCTTTTTTCTTTTCATTCCAAGCCTCCTGCTGTTTTATTCAAAAAGTAAGATCATTTACTATTTTCTTTACTATGTTATAATTCATCTGAGTCATCGAATATCATATATTCATTGATTCATTCAAATATGTCAGTGTTATTATTATTATTATTATTATTATTATTATTATTATTATTATTATTATTATTGTTGTTGTTGTTGTTGTTGTTGATAATAATAATAATAATAATAATAATAATAGTATTAGTAGTAGCAGTAGTAGTAGTAATGATATTAGGAGTTAAAATAATAAAATAATAAAAGTAGTGATTATCGTTATTATTAATGAATTCCGCTCCTAATTTCTAAGTTTGCCTCATGGCATTTTCCTTTCATGCTAAAATAAAAATTTTATAATATTGATTTAATAAGGTCATATAAAACCTATAAAACCAGGAAATATAGGCTTAAGTCTAAAGCCTTATTTTCTTTGTTCCATATTTCCTGTTTATTATTATGAATATTTTTGTTTGATTTTACTTGTCTGCCCTTGCTACAGTATGTATGCATGAATTCTATTTTGAATAAAATGCATTAAAGGACTATGCATTCCACTCTCTGAGGAAGATTTTAAATGCCAAAAACCTTGTCCACATGAGACTGCAGTCCCATGGAGGAATTGATCAAATTTAAATATGATACATATAATTACCAAAACAATCTTCTGTGAGGTAAAAATAAGTGTTTCAGGAACGATTTAGGCACCTGCAGGGCTGCTGTGAAATTTAGAGAAGAGATGAAGAAAGACTAAAAGGTAAAGAGAAATGGATTGGGTGAGAAAGTGAGAGTGCATGCCACTACAGTATGCCCTTTTGGTCATGGTGTTAGTGTTTTCACTAGGGAAATATAGCAGCAGTTGGCACAGTGAGGCCTGTCATTTGTCATTGAGAAAGTAAGTGATTAGAGAGAGACAGAGGAAGGGGCAACAAAGCTGTTGTCTGATGCAAAAGAATGTGGACACCTGACCATGACATTCATGTGTGTTTTGTCAACAACCCATTTCAGGGTTTGTAACTCCTTTGCTGTAATAATAACCTCCACATATTGGTTGGCAATCATTAGGCCACTCATTAAGAAACCTAATTTACATCCAAATGTACTATCACATTACAGACCTATTTCACATCTTCCATTTATGTCTAAAGTACTAGAAAAGGTTGTGTCTGTTCAACTGAGCTCCTTCTTACATGAGAACAATATCTTTGAAGAGTTTCAGTCAGGTTTCAGGCCCCATCATAGCACAGAAACAGCACTTGTTAAAGTTACAAATGACTTGTTCTTAGCTTCGGACCAAGACTGTATGTCACTATTAGTTCTACTTGACCTTAGTGCTGCATTCGACACTATAGATCACAACATTCTCCTAGATCGCTTACAAATTACACAGGTATTCATGGACAGGCTTTAAGTTGGTTTAGATCCTACCTGTCTGATCGATACCATTTTGTGGAATTAAATGGTGAATCCTACAGTTTATTACCAGTTAATCATGGGGTCCCTCAAGGATCAGTTCTACGACCTCTGCTTTTCTCAATATACATGCTTCCATTAGGGAACATCATTAGAAGACATGGGATTAGTTTCCACTGCTATGCTGACGATACACAGTTACTGTATATATCTCATCAAAACCTGATGAAATAGCCAAAGCGTCCAAATTAACTCAATGCCTTAGAGAGATAAACGACTGGATGAGTTGTAATTTTCTGTTGTTAAACTTTGATAAGACAGAAATATTACTTATAGGCTGTAGTGTCTTGTACCAGTCATTTTAGATTTCATGTCCCAGGCACCCTAAATTTCAACATCTACTCCTCAATTAACCGATGAGCAACCCAGTTTTACACCCACACCTGGCTCCCGAATGTCTGGAGTCTCCACAAAGACCAGATAACCCCATGCGGCTCATTGGGGCCAGCAAACAGAACACACACACACACACACACACACACACACACACACACACACACACACACACACACACACACAACACAATGAGACATTCCGTTTACTAATAAAACCCAAGATAAGGTACTCTAAGGTTCTCATTATAACCCTTTTTGTAATGTGTTTCTTCTTTTAAGGCTTGCCTGACTTAAAATTATTTGCTCCTTAATTTCCTGACAAGGGTGTATTTTATTCATGTGTCAGAAAACAACATTGTATTTTAAAATCCGTTATACTCTATCATCATATCTTACTGATCATAGCATGTTAATGTATACCTGTTCTAATCCTGTATGCCATTTTAAGGTCTTATGTCAGAATGTATACGAAGCTATCGTTTTCTTTTTACTTCCCTAATGAAAGTGCATCTTGTTTATGTTTCATTTTTGTTTCTTTGCCTTTATCTTTGCCTTGATTAATGATCTATGTATGTAATGTACCGCTGCCTTCATACCGTCATTACCCTTCATGTTTAGTATCCAAAGGACCACAAAATTATCGGTTACTCATTTTTCAAGCACTGGTGTATTTTATTTGAGCACGAAAGGCGCAATACCATCTTAATACACCCTGGATCAAACTTTAAAGTCATCTAAAAGTTTGATAGCTAAACCACGCCCACAGACACCTGAAACAAAGGGAGTTTTTCCCTTCAAAATCCTGACCGAAGTATTGGTCATCTTCCCAAAGATGGGTGGAGTTCGTGACCATTAAATTGTCACAAACACCACTAATCCGTGGTCAGACTTTCGGAAAAGCTTGGAGACGACTCCATCTTCCTTCAAAGAAGTTCCAGTAAGCTTCACTTCCAAGAACGACAACTGCTCTGATCTTCAGGAGAACTTGGAAGAACGTCTGACCCCACTGACTTTTCAGAGATCTCTCTGTTGCATCCGGACTCTTGTTCAGTAAGCCAATGCAAGTAACCGTTTCCTTTACCAACCAATTTAGATGCGTAATTTTAAGTAGGAATCTTTCATTGAATCTTAAGGTGAATTTAAGTTTCTGTGACGATTTCCCAGTTAGGGTGTGATTAATTTTTGAGTCTAAGCTTGCCATTCCTTTCCTTCCTTTCTCTAGTTTTTCTTTCCAGTCTCTTCCTCCCTTTCCCCGATTTTAATTTCTTTTGTTTTATTTTATTTTCATCTTCATTTTCCCTATTTCTTTTGTTTGTTTGTGTAGTTAGTTTTATGTTGTGTTTGTCTCATTCATTAAATGTCATAATTTTGAGCCACAGGTGATTTGTCTCTGAGTCTCGCTCACAAATTAAGGTACCTGCAACATCGGGTCTGAACTACATGCTCTATTGAGTTAATTTAATTTAAATTACGGTATACAGTAAAAGGAAAGCGAATCTTTCTTGGCCGGGAAGATACCGCCTTCATAGAATTAATAAAGGTACACGGCCTGTTCGCCGGAAGAACAGACCAAATAAGCGTAACCTTAATTCCAGTACCGTTAATTTCAACTTAGGTTAAAATATTTAGAAGTCACTATAACACGTTATAGTTACTTATAAATATTTACCTTGCTTCGCGAGCCAAAATCGCTACAGGCCCAAAAACCAGTACACAGAAACTTTCACAATTTAACTTTCACTTAGAGGGATGTACTGTTACTAGTAGCTCGACAGTGAAAGACCTGGGTGTTATACTAGACAGCAACCTGTCTTTTGAAAATCATATCGCCCATACCACAAAAACAGCCTTCTTCCACCTTAGAAATATTGCAAAGCTGAGAAACATCCTGTCTGTATCTGATTCTGAGAAGCTAGTTCATGCATTCATGACCTCTAGACTGGACTATTGTAATGCATTACTTGGTGGTTCTCCTGCATCTTTAATAAATAGGTTACAGTTAGTCCAAAATGCAGCTGCCAGAGTTCTCACTAAGACAAGAAAGTATGACCATATAACCCCAATTTTATCATCTCTACACTGGCTACCTGTTAAGTTTAGAATTGATTACAAACTGCTGCTACTTACCTACAAGGCTCTTAATGGTTTAGATCCCATGTATCTAACTAGTCTCCCTCTTACCTCAAAGCCCTCATCATTCCTCGCACTGCACCCCACAACCTCCGATCTACCAGCACTGCTCGACTGGTTCCACCATCTCTCAGGGTAAGAGGCAAGTATACTACAAGACTCTTCTCTGTTCTGGCACCAAGGTGGTGGAATGAACTTCCCCTAGAGGTCCGGACAGCTGAGTCACTGGCTATTTTCAAGCGGAAAAATATAAGCTAACTATAACTATAAATAAGCTACTTATTCAGGAACCACTTCAACTAGCACTTCTTTCCTTATCTTTTGCATTTAAAAAAAAAAAACCTTTGACACTTTTTCATTGTAACTTTGAACAAATGTTTTAAACTCATGGTATCTTAAGTATGTAACCTAGTGAACCAGCATTAATGTATTCAATGTTAGAAATTTAAGCACTTATGTACGTCGCTCTGGATAAGGGCGTCTGCCAAATGCTGTAAATGTAAATGTAATGTAAATGTAGTCTTCTAACACGTTACAATCCTTCACGCTCTCTGAGATCACAAAACTCAGGACTTCTGGTAGAGTATTTTCTTATTTAGCTCCCAAACTTTGGAATAGTCTTCCTGATAGTGTTCGGGGCTCAGACACACTTTCCCAGTTCAAAAGCAGATTAAAAACTCACCTCTTTAGTCAGGCGTATACACACACACATAATACATCCCATAAAATTATGCACCAATACTTTAGACTTGCACCTTTTTTATGATCAGCAAATATGTTAATCCCTCTACACTGCTTCTCTCTTTCTACCCATCCCGAGGCATTCAGACATTGTACCAGATCCGATCGTCTTCCATGCAATGAAGATTTTGGACCTCCACTGTGATGAGGCTGACTCTATGAAAATCCTGAGACATCTACAGATCTTTACACCAATTCAACTCTTGTTTGACTGTATATTTGTAATCACACCCCCAGTGCCACCCATATGAGGTTGGGTTCCCCTTTGAGTCTGGTTCCTCTCAAGGTTTCTTCCTTACCAATTTAAGGGAGTTTTTCCTTGCCACTGCTGCCTGAGTCACCTCAGACTTGCTCATTGGGGATAAATAAATACATACATACACACACACTGTGAACTATATATATATCTTAATTTTTTACTATATTAATGATTTTTTCTCCATATGTTTAACTTCTGTTCTATGTTTATGTTCTGTAAAGCTGCTTTGAGACGAAGCCCATTGTAAAAAGCGCTATACAAATAAACTTGAATTGAATTGAATTGAACATATTTGGGAAGGATTTGGCAAATTTTAGAATTTACCACAGCCACGATACAAACCACAAAAGCAGTGTTCACTGGGGTTCAGCTCAGGGATCCAAGAGTTCTTACACACAACTCATCAAACCATTTCTTCATGGAGCTCACTTTGTGCACATGGGTACCTTCATGCTAGTGCAGGTTTGAGCTTCTTAGTTCCTGTGAAGGGAAATTGTAATGCTTCATACCAAGACATTCTTGACAAGTACTTCAAACTTTGTGGAAACAGTTTGCGGAAGAACTACATACAGATGTCAGTGTTCACAAACCTTTAGCCATATTGTGAATATGCTGCAATTCAACTTGTGCTTAAATCAAACACAATGACTTAAATAGGCCTATGTATTAACATAGTATGCCATAGTACATGTTCATTAGTATACCTTAGAGTAAATACTTTAAGGAGTTTAGTATATAGACCATACTTTATGTGGATTCACACTGGAGAGGGTCCAGACAAACTATTTTAAGAGATTTGCAGAAATCCAAATTTCCATTTAAACTTTAACAGAATTATGGTGGACAATGGATATATATATATATATATATATATATATATATATATATATATATATATATATATATATATATATATATATATCTGCATCATCTATCATAAAGACTGCTTTCATCAATTTTGACTACAAGATTTTTGTTGACATATTTTTCTGAACTGACTTACATTTATCATAAAATAATGTCTTGTATGTCTCTCTATGTCTCTCTATGTCTTGTATACATATACACATACTTGTGCCTTAAACCATTTTCACACACCAAATGGCAAATGAATTTCAGCCGACTCAGCTGTTTATTTTCTTTACAGTTAATTACACAGGGAAGCCAAACTATGTGGTATCCCTGTGAAGGGTAATTAGTCATTTATACACAGAAATTCAAAAGAACATAAGCTTATTTCTGCACTATAGACCACAACATTCTTCTAGATCGCTTACAAAATTACACAGGTATTCATGGTCAGGCTTTAAGTTGGTTTAGATCCTACCTGTCTGATCGATACCATTTTGTAGAATTAAATGGCGAATCCTCCAGTTTATTACCAGTTAATTATGGGGACATGGGATTAATTTCCATTGTTATGCTGACGACACACAGTTATATATCTCATCAAAACCAGATGAAATAGCCACAGTGTCCAAATTAACTCAATGCCTTAGAGAGATAAAAGACTGTATGAGCTGCAACTTTCTATTGTTAAACTCCGATAAGACAGAAATACTACTCATAGGTCCAAAAACCAGTGCACAGAAACTCTCACAACTTAACTCCCATTTAGAGAGATGTACTGTTACTAGTAGCTCGACAGTGAAAGACCTCGGTGTTATATTAGACAGCAACTTGTCTTTTAAAAATCATATCGCTCATACTACCAAAACAGCATTCTTCCACCTTAGAAATATTGCCAAGCTGAGAAACATCCTGTCTGTCTCTGATGCTGAGAAGCTAGTTCATGCCTTCATGACCTCTAGACTGGACTATTGTAATGCATTACTAGGTGGTTGTCCTGCATCTTTAATAAATAGGTTACAGTTAGTCCAAAATGCAGCTGCCAGAGTTCTCACTAGGACAAGAAAGTATGACCATATAACCCCAATTTTATCATCTCTACACTGGCTACCTGTTAAGTTTAGAATTGATTACAAACTGCTGCTACTTACGCATAAGGCTCTTAATGGTTTAGCTCCCATGTATCTAACTAGTATTCTAACACGTTACAATCCTTCACGCTCTCTGAGATCACAAAACTCAGGACTTTTGGTAGTTCCCAGAATACCTAAGTCTACTAAAGGTGGTAGAGCGTTTTCTTATCTAGCTCCCAAACTTTGGAATAGTCTTCCTGATAGTGTTCGGGGCTCAGACACACTTTCCCAGTTTAAACGTAGATTAAAAACTCATCTCTTTAGTCAGGCGTACACATAATACATCCTATAGTATCATGCACTAGTACATCAGACCTACACATTTTTATGAACAGCAGATATGCTAATCCCTTTCCACTGCTTCTCTCTTTGTACCCATCCCGAGGCATCCAGACACTGTACCAGCCCCCAACGTCCTCTGTGGGACGAAGCCTTTGGACGTCCACTGAGCCGAGGCCGACTCTAAGAATCCTGAGACATCACCAGTTAGACTCTGTGATACTAAGGAGATCCGTGATCCTTACACCAATACACCATTATCTGTATATTACAATCACACCCCCAGTGTCACCTATATGAGGATGGGTTCCCCCTTGAGTCCGGTTCCTCTCAAGGTTTCTTCCTTTACCAATTTAAGGGAGTTTTTCCTTGCCACTGCTGCCTGAGTCACCTCAGACTTGCTCATAGGGGAATAAATACATACACATTGTGAACTATATATATCTTATAATAATCTAGAATTTTTATTCTGTTAATTCTTATTTCTTTATTATTCGTTATTTCCTTTATCATTAATTATGTTTACCTTCTGCTCTATGTTTATGTTCTGTAAAGCTGCTTTGAGACAATGTCTATTGTAAAAAGCGCTATACAAATAAACTTGAATTGAATTGAATTGAATTATTTAAAGATTAATCCTACGTGCGTTTATTACACAGATTTCCCTTTTTATATCCTGGGACATAATTTTATGGTGCATTTATTGTATCTGTTACTAATATGTGTATAATAGTATATGTTACTTACTGTCATATGTGTCATTTTGTTAGTGTGTGCTCTTTCTCTCTCCATGAAGGTGGGTTTGGATTGCAATTGATATGAACAGTTTTGAACAGACTATAAACTATGAACAGACTATAAACTATATGATAGCTATGGTCTCTATAATAGATTCATGATTTAGCTTAAGGACTGCAAAAACATCCTTTTCTTATTATTTTGGTGTAGTGTTGTGTATCAGTGCTCCACTGTGAACAATTAAAATGTTTTTGTATTGATTGTATTTTTAATGGACAGCACTTGTTAGGTGGAGCAGCTTAGGAACATCTAACAATGTCAGATGGAAAAGGTCAATCATGCTGAAGAACACAGAGTCTGGAGTTTTCTGTTAGGATTGGTAGGGCACCCTACCTCTGTTCCCCCTGCTGTTTCTAATCCCCTGACTGAGTGCACACGGAATTGGGCCTTGCTTTTGATTCTTACGCTGAAAAAAAAAATCAATGGAATATTTTCCCACGAAAGTTCTGAAAGCACAAGTCCATCGTACTCTCAACTAATTAGTTCCTGCAAAGGGTTGTGTTTGCTCTGATGAGAAAAGGGAACAACAGGACGAGGGAAAAAAGGGCAAGGAAGAACACTAGCGTACCTAAAGAAACTTGAATCTTTAGATAATTGATTCATTGATAGAGGATGTAATTTTACATATGATATTTATTGTTATTATTATGGTAACTAGATATATGTAACAATGTTTAAGATTTCGTGTTATCTGATAGAATTTGAATAATTAGAATATTCTTTCCCTACAGTATGTAGAAACTGAAGCACCAAACACAGTAAACAAGAGGCTACAGTACATACACTGCACAGTACACGAGTACTGCATTTATTTCTTTCTAAAAGTTTTTATTTTGCAAATATTTAAATCCACAATTTTCATTTAAATGATCTTATTGACAAAAACAAAAATGTTTTTAATTTCAAATATTTACATACTATTTACATTTTAAAGTTTTGTTTGTTTACTGTTTTACTTAATAACAGTGTGCCTTTAAGGTGGTTTGTGAAATACTTTATGATTCAGTAAATATCAAATTTAGTATCATTGAATGCTTGCTTTAGTAGAACAGAAAGTATTTAGCATTATCTATATCACAAATTTGCTGTGCTCGACCCTTGTTGTTTCCCCTTTTCCCTTATGTTTTCTCAATTTTTTACATTCCTACTGTATGTTCTCCACCGAGCACCTGAGCCTCACACCACCAACCCGAGTCCAAATCCTGACCTTGAAAGGGGCACCATATCTCACTTCATCCCCACACACTTTCTCCCACATAGCTTTCAATAGAACCGATTTAACCCTCTGCCCTAGAGTTCTGTGTTCTGCCATTGGTTCTGTGATCAAACACAATAAAAAAAATAAATCCTTAGTGTGTTAGACTTTTGGACCCCAGTGTATGCATATTATTATTAGGACTACAGTTAAATCATATCTTTGTCCCTTTATTTCCCCCAAATCCCATAACTTCTACCAGTGCTGATACTGATTCAGACTGACCTTGACTGAGAAAAATAGGTTGAATGATGAATGTCTATTGGACACAGAAGCCAAGTGAGGACCTCCGAAATTTGCTTAATGTCGCTGATCCGTTTTAAATGTCAGGGGGCATAATCAGATAGATTCTCGGTGTGCTGAGAAATGACAGTTTTGAAATTTCTCTAGGCATTTCCTTTTTTTTTTAACAGCTAACAAACCAAATGGTGTTATAGAGTTTGCAGCTGAAAGCATTGCAGGGTACAGTATTTCAACTGAAGAATATTCTTTATGCCCCATCTCACAATAGCTAATCTAATTTCCTACACAGCAACATTTTCTCTGTTTCTTTCTAGGCTTAATTGGAGCTTTGCAGTAACCCCAAACGACTTCTGTGTGTTGTAACACTGCAGGGAGCAGAAGGTACTATTAATGGCTCTCATTTTTGTAAGTTATTCTGGATTAGCAACCTTACTAAATGAACATAAATATAGTCAAAGTTGTTGGTTAAATGCAGAGTGTAATGCTGAAGTTACAATAGAAAGCTGCAATTTGCATAGATCTCTTTGAGAATGTTGGCACAGTTAACAATTTAGTTGTGACATGCATGTTACCTGTAGCTGTTTTCTTCAGCTCAAAAAATGTAAATGTATTTCAGCTTTCTACAAGAATACAGATTCTGGACTTTTTTTTGGATGAATGATTTAGAGACAGGAAATACAACATAATGAAGCATTGGCCACTCACTAATACACGTTTCATGGATCTTGCATTTGGGTTACAGTCTGTGTAGAGCTTCTGTAAATGTCCTAAAGTCCTATCCAGGTTGTATTTTGACCTCCAGCATATATATATATGTGTGTGTGTGTGTGTGTGTGTGTGTGTGTGTGTGTGTGTGTGTGTGTGTGTGTGACAGAGCAGTATTTTTTTTTTTTGAGTCAAAGCATAGGGTCAGAGAGGGTTAAGGGCCTTGCAGCTTGGCAGTGCATGGGCTTAAACCTTGACCTTCCCATCAACAACCAAGCACCCTAACCATTTGTGCCAACATTGCCCACCAAGCACAAGGAAAAGTAATAGCGGTTGTTGACTTACCTTCCACACAGAGACACAGAGCACAAATGGATGAATAATACAAATAATTTTTCTAATTCAGTTCATTATTATTCAAATATATCCACTTAATAGCAGTGATATTTAAAAAGGAAAAATGGTACAAAAGCCCATGTCTATTATATCCCTTAAGAGTTTGGAACTTGGGAGTCTATGTTGGTCCAAGTAAGTTGCTATGGATCTAACATTAATGGTTTAAAGCACAAATCTGATCTACATTCTCAAGTGGCTATAGCACAATTGCTCATTTTATGTAAGGTTTATAGTCATACTTATACAAAAACAGAATGTATTTCCACTGTAATTTTATATATATTTTTATGTATTTCATATAACATTTGGCAAAATCATTTTATTTAAGCCTTAAATCTGAAAAATTCAATAAAATCTAGGTTTTATTTTAACACTCTCTCTCTCTCTCTCTCTCTCTCTCTCTCTCTCTCTCTCTTCCCTTTTTTCCTCTTTCTCTGTGAGTTTGTATTTACAAAATTTCTTTCATCAACAGTGAATGGTCTGTTTCTCTCCAGAGTGTGTATGTGTATGTGCTGTAGGTTGGGTTCAGCTGTATTTTTGGTTTAACAGAGAGGAAGAGTGACTAATAAAAGCAAGCAGAAGGCGAGATATCACCCTGCAGCGACATATCACCCCAAGCTTCACTCACCGCTCCTGCTGTTGCTATTTTAGAGCTCCGTCTCTCCATCGCCTGTCCGTCATGTCCAACAAATGCAACTGTCACCTGTCAAAACAGCAGCAATTACACAGTGAGGATCTCTGGAACAATATTCAGCATACTGGATTTCATTAGAGCAGCACTGGGTCACATGAGAGGAGCTCTTATTCTAAGTCTCTCTTTATTTTGTTTGATTATTTTTACAGAATCCCCCAGTCCCGCAATTCTACTCATAATATTACCTTAAAACAGGTACACAACTAGAACAGTTCAATTCAGCAAATATGGCTTTAAGAACCTACTGAAAATAGTCTCCTCAAATTACATTGAAATACAACAAAAATGGTGAAATGGTCTAAATGTTTTGCTCTGTTAATGAGAGTTGGTGAGTTTTTTAATTACTTTCTTATTCATTCTTAGTCATGTTGCTTTTATTCTCTTCCATTCCCTTCTTCTATCAATAATTTTAGCAGCTCCTTTTTTTTCCTTGAAAGATTTAGGGAAAATATAGTATTACTATGCTGTCAGAAGGAGACATGGTATCTCTCTCTCTCTCTCTCTCTCTCTCTCTCTCTCTCTCTCTCTCTCTGTCTCTCCCAAAGACCTGTCTTCACAGTGAGGTAGGAAGCAGATGACCAGACAGAACACGGCAGGCAGCTGCACTCTAATCTGGCGCTTCATGAAAATGTGACAAGTTTGGTTGAATTCTTTTCATTTTCTCACAGCCCAGTCTGAATGAATTTCACCTGATTTGTCATTCCAGTAGTGACAAGAGGGACGGTAAACTCCTGCTGTCATAGTTCTATCTCAGCATGAAATTGTGAGATAGTTCGACAAACATGCAGACAAAGTAGACAGACAGAAACAGACAGTTTGTTTTTGTCACTTGAGGTGGAGAATAGTGTGTAAAAAAGTGGTGTATGAATGGATCGTTAGCTATCTACAGTATATGTAAACATCTTGTGCACTTTAACAACAATGATGGCTGGTCAGGATAAGGACTTAAAATATAATATCTATTAATGTCTTGACAATAAAATTATTAGGATTGTGCAGTACATTGTATAAAAGCGGCAATCAATGGGCAATCATGGATGTGGGGCAAGTTATTAGACACACTTAATGACAAGTACACAGCTACATTTAGATATATTTGCTAGTCCATAGTGCTCTACTGGGTGCATGCCATGTTTCCTCCAAATACCAAACTGTCAGGACCCTGGCAGAGGTGGCTTGGAGACAGACCCGTACGCAGGATAGCTTCAAATGAAAGGGGTTTAATACAATAGGAAGAACAAACATATACCACAACACACGGGGAACTAACAATATAATCAATGAAGCCGCGCTGCCTAATGCAACTCACATATATAGCGACACGGACAATCACACACAAAGGGAAACAGGTGTGATGACCGGGGAGGAGCAGACGTGGACGGGGCAATCACGTGACACAAACAAACAACAAACGCACATGGCACCAAGTCTGCGCTGATCCGTAACGGATCCGCGCTAATCCCTAACACAAACATAGTAAAAAGAAAAGCATTAATGCTTTTGGTTGCAACAAGCAACAAACAAAAATCAATATGCCATATGTTCGTTTTAGGTAATTTGTATTTTGAATGCACAATGTTTCAGACTATTGTCAAGATATGGCTGTGTCAGTGAAGTGAGATTAAAAATATCAGCCCAATCAAATCTACACAGCGTTGCATTCTGCATAATAACTGTGTAATCACATGTCTGAGCTAAAAAGAAATCAGCCTCAGTGCTGTTCTTCATACCATTTTGTTTATTTACCTGCAGTTTATTATTATTCCCTAAATAGGCCAAAATATTCCAAGTAAATAATTTGTAAACAGAAAATAATTTTATGTGAATGCTAAAAACAAAACCTTATATTGATGTCTTCTTTGGATGGTAGGTGGGTTTTAACTAGCTAGGTCTCTTAGGCTAAAGTTAAATGTGATACTTTCTTACTTAGATAAGATACGATTGTTTAGAATGGCCATTTTGTAAGCTATAATTGATATCATAATCGAAGACTTGCTAAGGTGTAGGCTATATTTGTTTATCTATTAGCCCATTAGCCTTCCTGCAACACTGTTAAAGTTGTAGTTGTACCTAGCTCTTAGTTACATTGTGGTGGGATTAAACATACAGTAGGCTACGGTTGATTCTACGGTTGAGTTTGCCTTAGGAAAGACTCTGGATCTGATTGAAATTTTATTCTGTTTCTTCCTATCACAAGGTCTTTTCTCGTCTGTCTTTCAGGTCATGCACTTTGGTTCTCAGAATCTCATAAATGATTAATTCATCCAAGAGGTCTCTGCTGATCTCTCTTTCTCAACCTTCTGATAACCTATAAATGATTTATTTTTTGTTGTTTGTGTACCTCCTGTCTTAATTTCTTATTTGCCACATTGTTTGTGTCCAGTGAAAACATGAAACATCTGAAAGAACCGTCATGAAAACATGAAATTTTAGGGGACCTAGACATGAAACCTGTATGTTATTAAAAATGCAAACACATTTAGATTACATTTATGACTAAAAAAAAAAATAGGTAAACTAATTTACACTTAGACACAAGCTGTGAAGCTTAGTAAATATGATATTAAAATTAAGTTCGGATGACTTTGCTTTGGTTTCATTTGTAAATATTTCAGTCAGGGTATAGCTTGTCATTTATAGATATATATTTATATAAACAGGAGCAGTCTTTGCCAGTCTGTGTTAGTGTTGGCATCTTATGCTAAAGTATTGTTAATATGCACATTCTCTAAGGAGCTCATGCATCAGTGAGCCTCCACCTGTGCTGCCTCACCTGGCTGACCTTCTAGCTGTCTGTCAAACTGAGAGAAAGTGAGAGAGAGCAAGAGCAATGACTAGCCTACGCCTTTTTGACAGCTGAAAGAAAGATATGCCTCGGTTTTTGTAAGCCCTGAGCTTCAGGCAATCATAACTTCAGGATTTTCATTGATCCTTCTCCCCACATCTTGCCCATTTTCCACCACACACTGAGGTCAACTCACCTCCTAGATTGATGGTTAACAAACCTTGATCTGCCTCGATGTCCAGACTTGAACCCAAGCTCTGGAGTAAAAATCTCTATGATGCTGCTGCTTTAGGTATGTCTTAGATAGTAAGCTTCTCCAATAATGAGTTTAGATTCCGAAGGCCTTACTTCAAAAATAGGTTCAAAGCTCAGGGTCATGGTTCAGAAACACTGGTCAGTCCAGCTTGACTGAGAAGAGAGACTTGGCAAATAATACAGAACATATGTGGAAGGTTAACTGTGTTAGCATGGTCTCAGATGCCCAGCAGAATAATGGTTGGTTTGATGGTGACACTATGGGTCACTGGACTTTATTTTCTCAAGCTGTATAGTTTAGACAGTTAAGGTCAATGAATCAGAATTTCTAAAATGAGGGGTTTCACATAGGTTCACATACATTGCTTCTAATACCTCTAAGTGTGCCACATGATCTCTAGGTATTGTTCAACTTTGACATTTGGTCAGAATGTCAATTACCTGTAGGATTGATAGTTTGGCTGAGTACAAAATTCAAATAAATTCGTTTTCACCTAATCATCGGGGTAGAGTATCATTACTGTATCATTGAGTTTGAATCCCAACAGCCATCCATGGCTGGAAACCAAGCAAAACAATATTGACTTTACTCTCCTGGTTGGAGATATGACATACTTTCTCAACCCATTACACTAACCAATTACAGGTGTCTGTGCACTTATGTATGCAGAAGAGAACAGGTATTGCTTTCTTCCATGTGTTGCACTGCCCTGTGATGCAGGATGAGCAGCAGCTTGAAAAGAGGGGGTTGTCTAATTTCATGTGTCTCTGAGGAAACAAGTCTTAGCTTTCACCCTCCCTGTTTACTAAATGATGAACAGGTGAATGTGATTAGTAAACTGGTGACTTGGCTGAGCAGAGGATGTGGCAGTTGTCAGGGGGGTCTGGGTGATGGAGTTCCTAAAGGATGTGATAAACAACAAACAATGCAACATATTAAGTATGCAGATGCAATGATATTCTTTTTAATTTACACTAATGTTACACCATTCTAAAACTTGCTCTCAGTGCCAATTTCAATAAAATTAACCATCTACAATGAAACAAATAATAAATACATAATTAATTCTGTAAACGCAATACAGCTGTCTGAATTATTACTAGAAGCAAGTAAAAACAACTCAGCTGTGACTACAAAGTACAAATAATTTGATAAAACAAACAAGTTGATGTGTCATTACATTTAGAATAACATACAATTAACAAAATTAATTAAATGACTAATAAAACTGATCATAGCAGGCTTACCAAATAAAATAGAATAAATAGATATGTATGCATTTATTCTGCCCATATAAAGTTCAAAACATATGCCACATACATGAGGTTGTAGTGCTACTGAAAAAAAAGTAAAAAATAAACAATCCCCAGTCCTCTTGAAAATGGTGAACCAAACTTTCAAGTTTTGCAAAGTGTTGTTATGGTCAGCATAGCAGACGGAACGCCATACTGAAAACCAGACTTTCGTAAGACTGTTACACTATAGCTCACCTTTGATGTGAATGTGTGCTCTGAGAGCATCAACAAAATGCCATGAGAGCATGCAACAGAAAAGCATTCACTCTCTCTTTACAATTTCTAATCTTGATGATGCCAGTCATCTGTTTTCCACAGGATTACAAGAGCGCAAAATTGGCCATGCATTCAGGGAGAGAGGGATGACATAATTTCTCACTGTTATCAATCACAGCAATGCTAGTCAATCATGGGCATCTGGTTGCTTCTTGCTGTAGAATATAAAGAATGTTTAAGCATTTTCAAATATTTAAAACAAAGAAAATAATTTCTTGAATAGTTAACAGTTGCATTTCTTTCTAGTTTCGTATTTAAATGTAATCAAATGAGCTGAAGTAATTTTGACCATGTTAACTGCTTTGTAGAAAAATGGCAGATTTTGGTCTACCTAATCTTGTCTATTTAAATGTGTTCAGATGGCATGTTAATATATTTGGTCCATAAAGGTGTCTAAATAAAGAAAAAAAATATTGCACAGACATGTGGTATCTATGCCAGTCCACATAGTCATTAAAGCAAAAAGGGGACAATCTAAATGCTGAGAAATTCAAGAAAATGTAAAACTTGCACTATAATATTGAAAGAGTAAAATTCCGTTTCATAATCTTTTCACTTTCTTTGCTTTTCTTTTTTGTCTGTGAAGCTCATAAATGATTAACCCATCCAAAAGGCCAGTGCCCTTTAAAATACATTCATCTCTGTGTTCCATACAGAAGGTGCCATTTTCACAGTCTTAAGCTGAAAATGCCATTCAGAATATTTAAAGTTAATGTTATATGCATTAATCTCTGTGAGGCAGATCCATAAATATCTTCACCATTCAGATGCCTCCTGTTAGCTGGAAATGTGCTAAAATTGTTCCTCTGAACACTCTGATGGAGTAATGTGTTCTAAAATTACTGCATGTGTCAGTAATATAAATGCCTGTATTGTAATTTGCATTTTCTTTTGAGTTTTGATTAGCAGTCACATTTGTATTCATAGCTTGTCAGAAGTTATTCTTGCACTTACATTTATATATCTTTCAGGTACTGTGGGTAAAACATACACGTCTATAATGTTATATATACTGTATATCCAAAGTAATGTCTCTGTGTTAAAGATTCATTAAAGACTCCTTTTTGGCACCCTTATGTAAGATTTAAGGTAATTAATCAAAACATTATATATATGAAACATAAATGAAAGCAACAAAGAACACTTTATTTCCTGTTTGTGTGAGTATGTGTGCCATAACTGATAACAGCCATGTCTGGTGATGTTCAAAATAATATATGCGTGTTCAATTTTGTGAAATAATTTCTAGAGACTGATAAAAAACTATTTTATTCCATATTGAGAAAAAATCGATGAACTATGAAACTTTTGTAATTATCTGCATTTCTGCATGAATGTTATAGGTGTCCAACTAAACTAAAATGGTATAGTCCCTCCTCGGTGCCTTATACTGTAGTTTGGATGAAAATTTGTAAAATCAATCTATGGCTCATTCCAACATCAATCCACACACACACTGTCATGGTCGGCGCACCTGCCCCGCCTTCCAGACGGCAACACAGAGATGCCTCGCCGGAATATCAGGCACTTCCGGACTGCTACTCCCATAAAGCCCCGCGCATTCAGCAGTTTCCCATTTCCCATACTATAAAGACTGAACATTCCCCCAGTGCGAAGTCTCGATTAGCGTTAGCTATCATTCTGAGCATTTCCTTGTTGCGATTCTGTTTCCGGTTTTGACTCTGTTTTGTACTCTGATCTTCTGATTGTTTGCTGCCTGCCCTGACCTTCTGCCTGCCTTTTGTTTATGATTTTTTGCCTGCCCTTTGATATCGTGCTGCCGTGTTTTTGACCCTGCCTGTCTGTCTCCGATCTGTTAATAAAAACGCTGCACATGGATCACCAGCCGTACGACTCCTCCTCACAGGAGACTTCGCCACCAAGCGATCGAGCAGCCATGTTTCAGCTCGCAACCCAGCTCTCTGCCCAAGCCCAACAGCTCGCCGGGCACCATCAGCAACTAATGCGACTCACCTCGCTCACCGGAGAGCTTGCTGCGGCCATGCAGGGTCTACGCAAGTCCGCCACGACATCGAATCCCGGCATAGCCTTCGTGTGCAGCCTCCTCACCCGGGAAAGCGCTGGAATGGGCCACCATGGTATGGGGAGAGGACGGCTCCGCCTTCCCCACGTTCGACCACCTCCTCGCCCAGTTTCGACCAGGGGAGAGCGCGGAGGAGCGCCTATTAGCCATCACCCATGGCGATCGACCATGCTCGCAGCGGAAGCTGGCTGGGAGGAGTGCCCCATTGTGATTGCTGTATCGTAAGGGCTTGAATCCGGAGCTTCAAGCCGAGCTCGCCTGCCGAGACGAGGGGAGGACCTTGTCAGAGTTTATGGACCTCTTCCCTTTGGCAGTGGAGGCGATAGACAGCCGGCCGATCGGTGAGGGCCACATCACCCACATCACAGAGCACCTCCAGCTGCTGGTGGACCCTCAACACCAAGAACTCATTTGGTTCCACATCATCCACTCTCCGCGTCACACCCTCATCCTGGGCCTCCCCTGGCTGCGGCTCCATAACCCCATCATTTCCTGGAAGGACCTGTGTATCTCAAGCTGGGATGAGACATGCAGCGAACATCAGCAGCTCACCATTATCACGGTGTGCGCCGCCTCCAATGCCCCGAGCTCCCCGCAGAATACCAGGACCTCACGGAGGCCTTCAGTAAGACGCGAGCCACCGAGCTGCCGACCCAGGGACTGCGCCATAGAGCTCCTTCCCGGCACAACACCTCCTAGAGGGAGAATCTTTCCCCTCTCACAACCTGAGACCACAGCCATGAAAGAGTACATCGAGGAGGAGCTCCAGAAGGGGTTCATCCGACTCTCCGTTTCTCCAGCATCATCTGGCTTCTTCTTTGTAAAGAAAAAGGACGGAGGCCTCCGTCCTTGCATTGATTACCGAGCCCTGAACGACATTACCGTCAAGTTCTGGTATCCTCTTCCCCTCGTGCCGTCCGCCTTGGAACAGCTCCGTTGGGCTCGATATTTCACGAAGCTGGACCTGAGCTGCGCGTACAACCTCATCCGAATCAGAGAGGGGGACGAGTGGAAGACCACCTTCTCAACCCAGTCGGCCACTACGAATATTTGGTCACGCCGTTCGGCCTTTCGAACAGTCCAGTCGTATTCCAGTCCTTTATTAATGACGTGTTCCGTGACATGTTAGACCGATGGGTAATTGTATACATGGACGACATCCTGATTTACTCCCAAACCCTGGACGAGCACGACCAACACGTGCGAGCCGTACTCAGACGTCTCATCCAGCACCGTCTGTACGCCAAGGTGGAGAAGTGCGAATTTCCTAGACTACGTCATCTCAGCCGAAGGGGTTGCGATGGATGTTTCCAAAGTGCGCGCAGTGCTGCAATGGCCCCGGCCGAAGAGTGTTAGAAAGCTGCAGCACTTCCTGGGCCTTGCGAACTTTTACCGCCGCTTCATCTGCGGGTTTAGCATGATCGCCGCACCACTTACTTCCATGACCAAGAGGGTGTCAACTTGGCTCACCTGGTCCCCTGAAGCCACGACAGCGTTCTGCCGCCGGAAGGAAAGTTTTACCTCGGCCCCCATCCTCCACCATCCTGATCCGAACTGCCCGTTTATAGTGGAGGTGGACGCCTCCAGCATCGGAATTGGAGCCGTATTGTCTCAACGACGGGGGGCAATCCAACAAGATGTCGTGTGCGTACTATTCACGTAAGTTGTCCCCGGCAGAACGTAACTACGACGTGGGGGATCGCGAGCTGCTCGCCATGAAAGCTGTGTTTGAAGAATGGCGGCACTGGCTAGAGGGCGCTCTGTACCTGTTCACGGTTTTCACCGACCACTGTAATCTGGAATACCTTCGCGACACCAAACGCATGAATCCACGCCAGGCCAGGTGGGCCATGTTCTTCACTAGCTTCCAATTCTCTGTGACATACCGACCCGGGACAGTACGCCAAAGCCGATGCGCTGTCCTGAATGTTCCGGGAACCCAGCTCGGACATGCCCCCCGAGCCCATCATTCCTGAGACCCACATCCTTGCACCCATCCAGTGGGACATAATGACCGAGATCACCCAGACCCATGCGCAGACACCACCGACAGCCAAGTGTCCACCCTCAAAAATCTACGTGCCAGAGAATCTACGCGCCAGCCTCCTAGAGCTCTTGCACTCCACGCCTAGCTCCGGTCACCCCGGCATCGCAGGGACAACGCACCTCGCACAGAATCAGCTCTGGTGGCCGTCTCTGTCCGCGGACGTGCGAGCATTCGTCCACGCCTGCACCATCTGCAATACCTCCAAGCTCTTTCGCCAGCTCCCCGCGGGCCTCCCAATGCCATTACCCACAACACAACGGCCCTGGTTACACATCGCGCTGGATTTCGTCACCGATCTTCCCCGCTCAGATAACTGCACGGTCATCCTCACTGTGATAGACCGGTTTTCCAAGGCCTGCCGTCTAATTCAACTGCCTAAGCTCCCCACGGCTTTCGAAACCGCCGAGGCTTTGTGTAACCACGTCTTCCGTTTCTATGGGCTGCCTGAAGACATCGTCTCCGATCGCTGACCCCAGTTCACCTTGCGCGTCTGGGCGGCATTCTTCAGGAAGCTTGGAGTCAACGTTAGCCTCACTTCGGGGTACCATCCGCAGGCCAACGGGCAGACGGAACGGCTAAATCAAGAACTCATCCGTTTCCTTCGCTCATACTGTCACAGCAATCAGGCTGACTGGAGCAAGTACTTGTTATGGGCCGAATACATGCAAAATTCCCTTATCAAACCCGCCACCGGTCTGACTCTGTTTCAATGTATCCTGGGCTTCCAACCTCCGCTGTTCCCATGGTCCGACACGCCCTCCGAGTTGCCGGCTGTCAACGACTGGTTTCGCCGAAGTGAGGAGACGTGGAGCACGGCACACTGGCAGTTGCAGCGAGCCGTGCGCAGACAGAAGACGCAAGCTGACAGGCGTCGCCGAGCGCATCCCGACTACCAACCTGGTCAGTGGGTCTGGTTATCTACCCGTGACCTCCGCCTCCGTCTGCCCTGCCGTAAGATCAGCCCCCGATACGTGGGGCCGTTCCGAATCGCCAAACAGATCAACCCGGTCTAGTACCGCCTGCCACTCCTTTCTACGTACTGCATCTCCCCGACGTTCCACGCCTCTCTGCTGAAGCGCACTGAGGGACCTGCAAGTCACCCAGAGGGCTCCACCGATCCACCGGCACCTCTCCTAGTTGGCGAAGAGGAGGCGTACCAGGTCCGCGGGCTGCTAGACTCCAGGCACAGAGGTGGCCACCTGGAGTACCTGGCCGTTTGGGAGGGACCAGAAGAACGTTCCTGGGTGAAGGCAGGGGACATCCTGGACCCCTCACTGACCGCCGACTTTCACTAGCAGCATCCGGACAAACCAGCACCTGCCCCGCCTTCCAGCCGGCAACACAGAGAAGCCTCGCTGGAATATTAGGCACTTCCGGACTGCTATTCCCATAAAGCCCCGCGCCGGACTAATTACGCCTTCAGCTGTTTCCCATTTCCCACGATATAAAGACTTGAACTGAAGACTGAAACTTGAACTTTCCCCCAGGGCAAAGTCTCAGTTAGCGTTAGCTATCATTCTGAGCATTTCCTTGTTACGATTCTGTTTCCGGATTTGACTCTGTTTTGTTCTCTGATCTTCTTGTTTGCTGCCTGCCCTGACCTTCTGCCTGCCTTTTGTTTATGATTTTTTTGCCTGCCCTTTGATATCATGCTGCCGTGTGTTTGACCCTGCCTGTCTGTCTCCGATCTGTTAATAAAAACGCTGCACATGGATCACCAGCCATACGACTCCTCCTTACACACACCCATGCACGCACGCATGCACAAGCACACACATACACACACAAAAAATCCACTTGATATCTTTCAACAAATAAATAAATAATTTATGTTGTGCTGTTCTATTAGCAATGCCAAAATAAAAATATTTCATACACACTGAGGCATCCATTTTACATATGTTTGATGGTATATTCAAGTAGAATGACTATAAATCCTATACTTTATATAGTGCTGACTGAGCTGGGAGATTCAAGTTCAATACAGAGACTGAATACCAATCACTAAAAGACTAGCTACCTGGAGAATAAGTGTGCATGGGTATAACTATGAGACTACAGTAAAGTCATCTAATGTCACAAGTAAAACTTTTTCAAAGTCATGAAATGGCTCCAATGATGGGGAAACAAAGATGAGTCATGTGAATGTAAAAAACGTCAATCAATAGACATGAGAGCGATCGCAGATGTATCAATTTAGGGCATCAGTTCCATGAGGGGAAATTTCTACTTTAATATTCTTGCCAATTAAATAATAGCTTCAGCCTGACATGGCTGCTATAGACAATACAAATGTCTTGAAGCAATTTAATGACACCCTGTATTAAATAAATTAGAATTTGAGAACATCCTGCTTTGCCTTCAAGTAAGCCGCCTGTCAAATCTACTATGCCTTGTAAAGGGAGGAAAATATATGGAGAAGAGAAACAATGGCTATTGTTTAATTTATAGAGGAGGGATTAGAAAAACAGAGAGAGGGAGAGAGAGGGAGAGAGAGAGAGAGAGAGAGAGAGAGAGAGATCTCCTTGACTGTGAATTTGCTTGTTCTGAAGAGTCAATGCATTCTGAGCAGAAGAGACAGCTAAGATGGATGAGGTATATGAATATGGTAATCCCTATCCTGTTCTTCTAATGGACCGCACTCTGATAAGTGCCAGTCTGTGCAAGGAATGATGTTGTGTGGAGGTAAGCAGACATCAAACTCTTGACATTCTCTCATTTACATCACAAAGAAAATACATATTGAAAAAGATTCAACTCTATATATCTAGTCTATATAGGTCACAGCTTAATGGATAAATTATTAACAGTTAGTTGTTGGCACAGCCAACATGTTGGAGCAGTGTTTCTACCCCCAGAAAGGTGGTTCTCTGACAAGGAGAAAGCACACACTCTTCTGGGTGCACCCTGAAGCTTAGAGACCTCATATGGGCAAGCACAGCATCTCGATGACTGGCCAGCATAGCCTTTGTCCATGTAATTCAGTACACGGATGCCCAGGACATGGATCAGTGCCAGGGCAATTTGTCCATGCACTTTGTAAATGTGTGTGGTGATAGGGCTACACCAAACTGAAGAACACAATACTGGTAAGCTTCGCCCCTGAAAGCAAACCTGAGAAACTTCCTGTTCTTTTGCAATATGCTTATGTGAAAATAAGCGTTTGTCTATTGTCTATCGTCTATTGTCCTTGGACCTGATCTATGATGCAATAACCTCAGAGTACAGTTCAGAGCCTGAAGTTCCATAACTGGATCCAGCTCCCTGTCTTTCTAGGGAAGAACAAAATACCGGTCGTAAAATTAGGAATCTCGATCTGGGAGGGTCAACATGTTCTATGGCCCTTTTCCTCAGAAGTGAGAGAAGTTCCAATTGGAAGAACATGGCCCGGTGTTCGTCAACAACCGTGGGCCACACACCCTGAAATGGAGTAGGATGGAAGGTGAACTGGATCTTGTACCCCTTTACAACAAGCTTGCATTGTCAACCTTGCATTGATCACCCTGGCACCATGAAACAATGCATTACAGTGTATAGATCTGTGCAAGGAAAAGGGGTGGGCACAGACCCCCCAAAATGGCAGAGGCGACAGTGGGGGAATTAGCCTCGCTAGCCTTTAATGGGGGGCTTGGTTCGCAACTCCCTATTCCCTAAACTGACTGGCGTTTAACCTCCTGGTGCCTGTCAACAATAGAACTCACTGCATCATTGACCAGGACCTTAGGCAAAATCGGGGCATCCAGAAGAAAGAACCTTTCCTTGTCCTTGTTCCCTGATACATTAAGCCACAGGTCTCTGTGGCAACTAGCACAGCCATTGAG
Source organism: Tachysurus fulvidraco (assembly GCF_022655615.1). Lineage (NCBI taxonomy): Eukaryota > Metazoa > Chordata > Actinopteri > Siluriformes > Bagridae > Tachysurus > Tachysurus fulvidraco. The sequence goes on from NC_062539.1 coordinate 8,954,166, forward strand.
TACCCTATAGTTCAGATACCGCCTCAGGGTTCAATCCCTCACCACAGTTGAGCTCTTTTAGCAGGTCAGCCTGGTAGGCTTGCAAGACCTGTAACACTGGCTTGGCCTGCTGCAGTGTAAGCCTTACTCACAAGGGCTGAGGTGGCTCTACATGGCTTGGAAGGAAGTGCAGGCTTCCTCCATGTGGGCGATGTAGGGGAGAGATAGCTCACAAGCATCTCTTCTATGCTAGGCATGGCTGGATACCCATAAATTTCGAGCCCTACCACAGAATCAGAGGAGAGGGCATGAGAAAGGGAAGGACCCATCTTTTGTTCCACTTCCATTAACTCAACCTGCAAGCCCCATGATCAAAGCCATCTCATGGCCTTGGCAGACGCAGGACCTGAACCACAAAGTGCAGTTGCTTGGCTAGAAAATTAAGCCAAGCAGGAGTGGAACTTGCAGATAGTAAAACCTCTCCCAAGGCATGCAGCTATCCCCTTGAGAGCCTACCAGGCATGATCCTCTCCCAAACAAACAACGCAAATAGAGTACGTGTCATCCTCCATATTATAGCGGGGGCACGGAGGAGCACACCTTTTATAATGCTTCTCGCCAACATGTCTCTTTTTTCCATAGCGCTTTTTAAATATTCTTTTTTCACTAGACTAGACAGATAGGTCAAACGATTCACACAAGTGTACACAGATCGCATCCCGAGGACGAAGTATGTGATGTAGGTCCCCTTGTATGTACTTGCTGGCAAGTATTCTCTTCTTCATCTGTCTTTTCCAAGCCAATAAATTCTCATGTGCAGTTTCAGACCAAACTTCCTCAAAGAAGCATTTCCATAGCATCAGACTTGACACAAGATCAAGTTCCCTTGAAAGGGAATTCCCAAAACATCAATAAAAGTATTTGGCTGTGCAGAATTTTTGATGCAAAATTTTTGTAAATTTGTGATTACAACATGACCATGCTGTCTGATATACCCCTTACATTTTCAGATTTGAACAAATTCCACAAAACTAAATTGTATATGTGCGTGAATGGTTTAGAACCTTCCTCTGTTTCTACCAGCTTGAAACAATTATATTGAATTGAAACAATAGACATAAACTATTTACTTTACAGAGATTTGATCATTAATAAAAAGGGAAATTATTTGACATGGTATATCATTAAATCCTAATTATAATAATTTATGTGAATCCAGTTGCATGCACAAATGTTAACATTTGAATTTCTTTTCTTTTCATTAACATTAAATCAAACTAATTCCAAGCAGCCAAATAACCCTCATGCAATCTCAATGATTTTCTCATGAAATAATAAAATCTAAAGTAGAGATAGAATACATGAATCTTATTAACATTTTCATACTAATATTTCAATTGATCTACCGAATTCAGAACATACTCTACACATGCACTTCTACACATGGGCTTAAAAACAATTTTGAAAGTAGTGGAAGGCATACAATTCAGTCCCTCAGCACATAAAAAAAATATTTTTTATAAAATGAGAACTTGTCAGCCCTGTGTTTGCACCTCAGGGTTAGTGGGTGTCTTTGTTTGTGAGTGTATGTGTGTTTGGGGGTGGAATGTAATGGTTCTTTAATATACTGTAACTAATTCATCAGCCTTTTTCATGAAATGAGGTATGTTAGAGCAGAGAGAGTAATTGTGAACTAAACATTGTTTTCTAGGTTGGGACTGAGAATCACTGTTCCAATTACAAGTGCACATGATTGATGGAGGTCAAATATATTGCAGTTATTTAGTAGAATTTCAAAATGCTGAGCTATTTGTTGTAAAAATGGCTAAATAGCATTAACTTTTAGAGTGCAGGTTTGGCAGTTTTGTCTTGATATGCCTCCATAATGAGTACAAGATGTATTTGGGAAATGTTTAATGTGGAATAAAATAGAATTGAATAAAATCAGCATAATTGGCCAAGTGCACATTCATGTCATTGGTGTCTGGCTTACAGGTGCTTCTGGTATACATACAGCATTGAGTGTAACACACAATAGGATAGAAGCAATCTATTATAGAAGAAGATAGGAAAAAGAAAGAAAATGTGAAATAGAACATGTTTCAGAATTTGATCTAATGTCATCTCAAGTTGTTATATCCATGTATGAATTGCCATTAGCAAAATAAATAAATAAAATCCATCCATTATTTTCTGTGGGGCTAAGACAACCCAGGGCCTTTGGGAGCCTGAAGTCTATACCAGGGGACTCTGTACACACACCCTGGCTGGTGTCTTAACTCATCACAGGCCACAAGTACACAAACAACCATTTACACACTGCAGACAATTTTAAAGATAACAATCAGTCTACAGTGTGTGACTTTGGACTGGTGAAGGAACCCAGAGTAGCTCTAGGAAAGCTCAGAAGCATGAAAGAACATGTCAATCTACACACAGAGAAGAAGCTGAAATGAAACCATCAATCCTGAAACAGTTTAGTGGACCACAAAAGAAGCCCCAAATTTAAGTGGTGCACTTTATTAAACTTTCTCTACCATGCTATTGTCTGTTTCTAATAATATTCAGACTATTTAGACACCAGCTTTTTTTACACAGAAAAACATTTTTATTAATCACTATAAAATTATTTATTAGATGAAGCATCTAATATGCATTCATGCAATCTAGAACAATAACTAATGCATATATTTGGGTTATATTAATTATATTATTAGGCATAATATTTATAAATAATGTATATTTCTCTATATCCTTACTCCCATCGGTAGTCATAGCTCGTACATACACTTCATAATTTGCTAGTAAAACCAAGATACTCTTGAGTGCCAGATCGTCAGGTATTAAATTAATTAACATAGTTTGCTAAACTAATAGCTATGGTATATACTGTAGCTGACATTATTTTTGGTTGGGGTAAATTTAGGTTGCATTGGGACTGACTATGTTCTTATGAACTTTGTTTTCAAATAAAAAATTTAAATTGTTTATTTTAACACCGCCTCTTATGTTAATGTTACATCGTAATGCATTTGAAAAAAATACAAACAAAATAAACCATCTCTATGTCTGGTTTCCCTCAGGCTTAAAGACAAGTACATGTTTTCATGCTCACACCCTACCTCATTACTAGTCTTGTACTATTTCTTGAAGTATTTTATTAAAAACTGTCTCTTTTTGTCCCCAAGCACTGTTATAAACTATCAAAACTAATATTGAACTGAAGGGTAGCAGCACTGTGAATTTCCAACAGAGCCATAAAAATAATAGGCACAATTAAGAGATATGTGTCTTGTGTATTTTAAAGTGTTTGTGGTTTGTGAACAAAGCCTGGCTTCATTCAGTTTGTTACAGTTACTGTAATAGAGCTTCTATACATCTATTTTTGAGTTTGCACATTAGGCAAATGAATAGATATATTAATGATAGTTAGATGGTCCTGGCTATAATTTGGATGGAAATGAGTGAGTTGTGGCCTTATCCGTGCTGTATTATTCAAGACAGCATGTACTACCATCAACAAAAAAGAATGCTCATGTGACAGAATGAGTGAGATATTCAATTCAATGTTATTTTTTTTTGCCACGTAGCAGCTTTAGTTTTTTTTTTTTTTTCATTTTTTTAATGAGATAAGGAAGAAACCTTGAGAGAAATCAGACTAAAAAGAAAACCATCCTATCTGGGTAACACCAGATAGTGTGATTATAAATAATTTACTTGTATATATTCATAGTAAATGTGCAACTAAGTGCTTTTAAACAAATTAAGAGCATCAGCATAATGTCTGAATTTCCTATAGATTTAACACAAATATTTTTCCAGCCAAAGCCATCAAATATACAGTTATGGAGACACAAGTGCCAAACTGACCACAAAAAGAGCAGAAAGTCACCACAATGGTCTCTAAGAGTTAATATCCACAGCAGTACCATGCACCGTCATGCTGTCCATGTGGGGCCATCCTCTGCATCAATGAACACCTCCAAGCAACCCCAACCAGTATGTGTGCGTGTGTGTGTGAGTGTGTGTGTGTGTGTGTGTGTGTGTGTGTGTGTGTGTGTGTGTGTGTGTGTGTGTGTGTGTGTGTGTGTGTGTGTATGTGTGTGTGTGTGTGTGGGTGTGTGTGTGTGTGTGTGTGTGTGTGTGTGTATGTGTAAACTATGCACGGAGCCCTGAGATGCATATCTCAGCTCACACTCAGTGTTGTGTTTCATGGTACATTCCCACACAGGGCTCCCAGAAAACGGTAAAGGGAGTTACTGTAGATACAATATTATAAAATGAAGCAATTGTGAAGAAAAAGAGAAAAATGTTTCTGTGTTTGGACAGTGTTTACAATTGTGATAATCTAAGCTTTAAGTAACATTGATGTGTAAATATATACTAAAATGCAAATACAGATTTCAGTAGTGTTAGTAGTGTAAAATCTAAAGCTAGAGTTTTGCTGGTGAGGTGTCAAGACTTGCTCCAAATCCCCAAACGGCTAAAAAAAAAAAAAAACCAGTTTAGTTTTCTTCTAAAACTGGAATGCAACATCCAAATATGCCAAGGCTTTTAAAATATGACAAATACTAGACAATGCGTTCTAGTGAACAAATGTCAATATATCAAGAGGTTACTTTAAAAAAAGTGGGTAAAATAAGCTTTAGAGCTTCTGTGGCCACAGAGGAACTAAAAGATGGCAGTTGTGAGTGGCTTTCATTCTCTTTTCCAATTTTCTTTTTATGCTCAAGATTAAATGAATGAAGCAAAAGAGGCCATCATGGTAAAAATCAAAAAACATCTGATGCAAGATTTCAAGCTGAAGCTAAAACCTTCACACTGAGCATAAACAAAGCAACCTGCCATCTTTCAGCAGCTAGCTAATAAACTAAAGTGTTATTATTCACAAGGACACTCTGGGCCTTTCAACCTATCAGTGATAATGTCTTATATTAGGAAGAATAGGGAGAGTGAGGGAAGAGAGCAATTTTGTCACCATGGAAACGTTGTTTTACTTATGCACTTTGGCTTGAGTGTGTGAGTCAGTGAGCAAGTTAGGCTTTAATCACTGCGGAAGTATGCTGATAATGTCCAGTGACATTGTAAACATCCACTGAAAATTGACATTTTTATTGCCAGCATCTGCATTTTTTTCAGTTAAACTTAAGGCAAAAAAGGTCACTAAAGGGTTGACTGTGACCTGTTACTTTATCTATATTTTAAATGCAATGCTGATTTCAAGTGTATTTGTTATATATAAAAACAGGGGTGGTTCTAGGATTTCATCTTTAGGGGGGCTTAGACCTCAGTGAGAATTTAAAACAAGAAGAGTTTTATATTATATATTATATGACTACATAGTAAGCCAAAAGTTGTGGTATTATTTAAAATGGCAAAAGTGGACACCACAATTTTATGCATGATGTAATAATGCCAGTCTTGAATCAAATCAGTTCATGCATTCTCAACGAACAGTGTGTCCAATTAATGCAGTCATTAATCTAAAAATGTTCACAAGACAAACACCAAATTAATAAATGTGGATTTATTGTTTGCATTAATATTTTGTTTGTGCTATCAACTCAACATTAAAAATAATGAAATTTCACTGCTTTTGGTTGCCGTCTTTGCGTCTTTCCGCCAATTAACGTTAGACAGCTGATGCACTTTTGAAAGACTACAATCCACATGCGTAAAAGCACGAAAAAAAATCGCTCTTGGATCAAACTAATAAATAAGTTTCTTTCCCATCGACGACATGTCCTGCTTTTAACGTAATTTTTATTGTTTATTTATGAAAGTAAAAATGATACTTTTAGTTTTAGAAAAATTATTATTATTATTATTATTATTATTATTATAATAATAATAATAATAATAATAATAATAATAATAATAATAATAATAATAATAATAATGAATGAATGAACTGTTTGTTCCAATCATGGAGTGCAGGTGCTCAAAATAAATGAATAAATAAATTTTTTTTAAAAATGGCCTGTTTACCAGAAAACCAGTGAAATTTAAATTGATTAATATTTTTATACAGGGGCGGTTCTAGGCCTTTTATAGGCTGGCTTCAGCCCCCCTGTCTGTAATCTCAGCCACCCTAAAACTAAAAGTATCATTTTTACTTTCATAAATAAACAATAAAAATTTGATATATGGAAGAGGAATATATGTGAACATTATTTAAGCCCTCCCTATTTTCCTTTTTTTTTTGTACTTTATTATAATAATAATAATAATAATAATAATAATAATAATAATAATAATAATAATAATAATAATAATAATAAAGTACAAAAAAAAGGAAAATAGGGAGGGCTTAAATAATGTTCACATATATTCCTCTTCCATATATCAAACCCCTGGTGTGAAGAGCATGAACAAAATGAAACATTCAGATACATATGAAACATACTTTACAGAATGTGACCAAAAACCCCTCAAAGACTGTCCAAAAGAGCTGGCCATTGTGAATGATCACTTTGCTGTAGTGACATGTTGAATCAAAAACCTTTTCTTGATTCCTGTTCTATAACTGTTCGAGGTGTTCAGTGTGCTACAGGGTGACTAAATCTACTTCGACACATTCACATTTGTCTGCTGAATTCCAGAGTCCCAGACACAATCACTTTTTCATTTCACCAATACTGTAGTGCATTGCTGACACAACACAATGACAGCTTTAATTACTCTCCACTGCAAATCCATTATGTTTGACATTCTCTTTAATGCACAGCTGTTGCTTAGAGGTTACATAAATACCACCCATCCACTCTACACTCATCCTCTCCTCATCTCTCTCTATCATGTATACTCATACCCAAGTCACTTTACACAGACTGTCATTACTAGTGAAGGTGATGTGTGAACATTGTTCGATGTTTCCCTATCTGTGGTTGTTTATGAGTATCTGTGTGTGCGTCTGAGAAAGAGAGGGGGAGAGAGAGAGAGAGAGAGAGAGAGAGAGAGAGAGAGAGAGAGAGAGAGAGAGAGAGAGAGAGAGAGAGAGGACAGACTCAGACATTGATGAATGAGCTGGCTTTATGAGTTGATGGTGTCCTTGTGCTGGGTGGGTATTAGAGGCCTCTTGGTACCTGGTTGGATAAACAGGATTGCAGGTCTAAACACACACTTCACAGCTCTCTGAGACTGAGAGCCCACAAACAAGACAGCAGCTTAGAACTGTAAATGTGTAAGGATTCACTTGAATTGACTGATGAAAAAAGGATAAGTTTAGGATTGAGTGTGTTATAAGAGACTTTAAAACTGAGATTTCAGCTTTCATGCATATTTGGACTATTCTACTCTGTATATACTGTGTACTAGGTTTCATTAATATAAAAATTTTGGTACATACAGTCTACATACAGAGTCCAAATGTCAAAAACCACAATGGAATTTTTATTGGAAATAAAGATTTTAAACAAACAAAATAGATGTTAAATATGTTGAATATTCATTTGTTAAAGGGGGCTTTGCTTTACCTGTTACGTTGACCAGCAACATGCCCATTGAGTGCTCTAAGCCAGACAGGATTTTTATTGCTGTGTGCAACCAGTAGAGTATATCACTATGTACAATATACAGTATAAGTTAATTATGGTTACCAAACTCTGGAAGGTATGGGATGGAGTTATTAAAAATGGCTGATTGCTGGTAAACCTTGTACCTATATTCATACCTTATTGGCAGATTTTTCATATAAAAAAAAACAAAACAAAACAAAACAAAAAAAACATTGGAGACATAGTCTGCCTGCAGAACAGATTAGATGTCACTAAATAAACCACTTAAATTATATACACAAACATTATTGGCTTAAATAATATGTGATACAGGGACATGCATATATTAAAGTGGGAAGACACTCACTCCTATCTATCTCTCTGACACCTCAAATGGTAAAGTTCAAATACATGTTAGCTTTCTTCTCTTTATTTCATATTTGTGTTATGTTTTCTTCAGCTCTTCAAAGACTCTTCATTTGTCTTTTTTTCTTTAATTCACTTATTTATTATTTTTATTCCAATTAAGAATCTAGTCCACACCTACAGTGTTTTTTTAGGACCGCCACAAATTAGCTCTTAATTGATTAATGAGGCACATTGTGAACCATGGCTTTTCATTACAAAGAGAAAAAAATCAATGGCAGTGCAGGAGAGACTCAACAAAAAAAAAAGCAAGACAGTATCCTATCCTAGTACTATTCTATTTGGGGATTTTTGATGAGTATATGAATCTGTGACTTGATATAGACAGTCATATCAGAAACACTTCAACTAGCACTTCTTTCTCTATCTTTTGCATTTATAAATAAAAATAAAAAAAAATAGAAACAAAGAAAAAAACACAACCTTTGACAATTTTTCAATGTAACTTGAACAATGTTTTAAACTCATGGTATCTTAAGTATGTAACCTAGTGAGCCAGCATTAATGTATCCAATGTTAGAGATTTAAGCACTTATGTGCGTCGCTCTGGATAAAGGCGTCTACTAAATGCTGTTAATGTAAATATCAGTACAATGGCAAAAGGTCACTACAACAGTGCCTTCACAAAATGAGCAAAATGTCAATGCTTGTGTTTAAAAAATAAAATACATTTAAAAAATGATGCTTGAATCTGATAGATCAAGTAGATGTGCATTATTTTCATACAACAGCATGGCTATTAACACAATCGTTTTGATGATAATGTTTCTATAGTAAAGGCTTGTACACAGGGACTTGTTAAGCATATGCACCATGCTCTCTAATAATAATAATAATAATAATAATAATAATAATAATAATAATAATAATAATAATAATAAAGTGATTAAAATGTGTCTTTAGAAGGAGTCTCAGTTTGCTTGTGTGTTTTATCAAGAAGGTCTTTAGACAGAAAACAAACCAATTAAGCAAGAGAGAGAGAAAGAGAGACAACATAGTAAGGTTTGCAAGTATTGGTATATAGAGATTTTAGGTGTCAGGGTCATGCTTGAACAATTTCCTGCTGGAACATTAGGGGACGTTCTGGCATAGTGTCTTGTGCTATGTGCTTTTGTTTACATTTTTTGTCCACATGTCTGCCCTGCCCTAGCCTTAATTCCTTCCTGATTCCTTATGTGTCTTTTTGTTTCCCCTATTTATCTTTGCCCTGTTGCCTTTGCCAGTGTGGAATCCTTATTTTTGTGTTGTCTTCGTGTTTGTAGCCTCTGTTTTCTCTGGTTTTCCTCCAGTTTGTTTATTTAGTTTCGTAGTTTTTGAATTCTCGTGGATTTTTCCCTGTCTATATTTTGTTTTATTTATTAATATTGTCTGTTCATTATCCCTGCATTTGGGTCTGGTTTTATCTGAAAAGACATCCCATTTTCTGACAGTAGGATTCCACCATACACAGACCCAACAAGGTACCATCAAGCCTGAACCCTATGGTTGTGGATGCAGCCACCCTGGACACTTTTGCAGAGGACATTTGCTGTTACTGGGATTATTTTGTCGGGATGGCTCTGCAAGGCATCAGTGGGGGATGCCGCACAATTTCCTCTTTGCCCGTTCTCTTGTTTTCTGCAGAGGTTGGAGCTGGGCTCATTGGTTTTCGTTCATCTATGCTCTGTACCTCGCTTCGCTCCTGTTCCTGTGAGGGACACCACTCCTCCTCCTCTGTGGGGGAAGTTGCCTAACTCCTTGCTCACGAGGGATGTCACGGACCGGATGTGCTTGTTTTCTTTGCATTTGTTTTTCATGTATTGGCATTTTTTTTCTGCTCCTGTGGGAAGTAGCCCATTTCGGACATTCAGCAGAGGATGTTTTCCTCCCGTCCCACCTTTCGGATGTTCCACTGCCTCGGCTGGGCTGAGGTACTCACTCAGCCTTTTCACTCAGTCTTAGACTTTGCTGGGCCATATGCTCGGTTTAAGGCATCGTTCAGCTCTTCTGCTCGGTGATGGACATCATTCTGCCCTTCTGCTCAGCTGTGGACTTTGCTCTGCACTTCTGCTCGGCAGTGGACACCCCAAAACCCCCTCTGGCTACACCGCCATGTTCCTCGCTCTTCCCTCAAGCCTTGCTGTGGCCCATGATCATCCTTTAGACCTTGCTGTGCTCCTCGCTCCTCCTGGATCTCTGGAATCATTGTACCCCCAGACCTTTGGGCATGGTCCTGGATCGGTACATCAGGGAGTACCATCAGTGTCATGCCTGAACAATTAGGGGGCGTTCTGGCATTGTGGTTTGTTCCAATACTTTTGTTTACTTCCTGCTTCTGCACAGCTGTTTCTGTTTTAATATATATATATATATATATATATATATATATATATATATATATATATATATATATATATATATATATATATATTGTAGGGCACTCTAGGGAATCCGACACAGAAAGAGGTAGACAGAGATGAGAATTATGTGTAAGTCTCAGTATTGAGAGTTTATTAGAACAACCTGGTAGTGTAGGGTGTGAAAAATGGGGGAGTGGAGCAAAAAGAAAGAAAAGTTGCAGGAATCTCCAAAGCATAGGAGGAGAGACGGAGTTCGATCCAGGAGCGTGGCTCAGGCTCATCAAGCAGGCGGTATGTCCTCTTCTGGCGAATCTGTGGGGAAAAATAAGGGCGGCAAAAACAGCACATTAGTATTCCCATCTTTCTCCGTCTTACCTCCCTCTATCGGCTGAGCCTGGCTCTCAGCTGTGTCTCCTAGCCAGCGGGTGAGTGCCACATAGGCGCTCCTGATTGGTTTCCCGCTTTTGGTGGGAATTCAGCCATCCCACCTTGCACTCTGAACTAGGGGCATTGACTCTGGTGTTGCAGCTTGTTGGCGTGCTGTCAGTGGCGCTGTCTGTGGCGCTGGCCTTACTGGGGTGAGGAGGGGTATTTTGAGAGAAGTGAGAGATTTCTTATTAGAGGTGCCTTTGGATATATCATTGTATATACCAAAAACATGTTTACCTAATAAGTCTATGGTGCTCATTCAATATCTTTGACATGATGAGTTCCTTTCATCAACACTGCTACTATAAAGTTGGTGGTTCTCTTTCAAGGGAACTCGATGCTACGTCAGGATGCTATGGAAGTTGTGTCTGAAGCACTGTGTGCACACACGCCATTTAATGGCTCGGGAAGGACACAAATGACAGAGTGATTACGCGCCAGCAAGTCCATAAGTCCACAACTGTGTATGTGTGTCAATTGTTTGTCCTGTCTGTCAAGTGCAGGGAGAGAAAAATATATATTTTTGGGAAAGCTAGGTGAGAAAAACAATATGTTGCAATCTAAGCATTTTAAGAGATGCGTGCATCCGTGCCCCCCGCTTTATCACGGGGACGACACACACTCTCTTTGCATTGTTTGTTTGGGAGAGGAGCATGCGCGGTCAGCTCTCGAGGGAGCCGGCTGCGTGCATTGTGAGGAATTCCCTCTGCATACTCTCCGATTCCGCCTGGCTATATTTTCAGCTTCGGCTGCGCCTTGTAGTTCGGGTACCACATCCGCTGGGGTGGTGTGGTGGCTTCGATCATGGGGTCTGCAGGTTGTGTTAGCGGAAGCAGAGAAAAAGACGAGTATTTCCCTTTCTCTTTCACTCTCCTGACTCTGTTTGTTCGGGTTCGTTTTGGGTGCTCGCGCTACGATTTCTTCCGACCCGAAAGTGAGCATGCTGCTTTGCTGGGCTTTCCCCCTCTGAACAGCCAACATCAGTGGCGTTCGAGGAGCTCCTTGAGGCGGTGACACATGCTGTGTCTAGGTTAAAATCAGATTGGCCTGAAGAGGGCCTTAATGTCGTCCTAAGATAGACGACCACTTTCTAACTTCAGACGGCAGGCCACCTGCACGCAGGTGTAGAGGGCCAAGAAATAAAGGTAAAGAAAAATAGACACCCCACAAAATAAAATTGTAGAGACAAACATTTTTTTGACATATATCGGATATTGTTCTGCATATTATGGACTCATTAATATTGGATGTACCTTTAATTGGTCATTATCAATTGCCTCCTGTAGAGGGCGTTTAGCATTTCTGAGATATAGAGGTTGCAGAGCTCAGGTCAGAGTTCATAAAACATTGCAAGAGCTCACAGCGCAAACGTCTCTGTTATTTCTCTGCAGTGTTACACATTCAACTTGCCCCTCTGGGTTTCTCTGGCCTAGAGCGGTTACAATTTGGGGGCTCGTCCGGGATTGGCGCCACCTACTGTTTGGGTGCTAATCTGAAAAAAAAAAGAACCACAGAAAAGCAGTTTCGGTCCAGATTGGTGAGCTGAACTAGCAGGTACCAGTGTTCCAGTGATGGCAACCCTTCGAGAACTACGCTGGGATATTGAGAAACAGCTCCATTTGCTGGTTGGCGAGTTGAAACACCAGGTGCTGTACGGAGTACCAGAATTCTGCCAGAAGGAGGGAGGAGAGGCGTTGCCAAGCGTGGCTGTTACAGAGGTGGACCTCTATGAATTCATCGTTGACTTTCTGAGTGGAGAGCAACTGCAGAGTCTGGAGGACCAAGGAATGTCCTGTTTGCTTACACTCCGAGACCTCATCGATGAGCTGAATGCTCCAGAGAAAGAGTTACCTTCTGCTGTAGAAGAGGATCCAGAGACTGTTACAGCTAAATCACCTTCAGCATCAACACCAACTTCTGCAAAGGTTCAGGTAGAACGGATCGTAATTATGTTGTCTTCTGTAAGAACTGAGAGTACTTTACCACAGCCTATTGCAACTGAACATGTGACAGGCTTGATTAAATTCTCAGATGTTGCTGCATACTTGCCACGTAGAGAGTTTAAAATTCATGGTGGACAAATTTCTGATTCAAACTCTGATCTTAGTTACAGTAGCATCTATAAACAAATTGATGAAGGTTTAGCAGAAAAATTCATAGAATCTGAAATCATTAGAACTGTGTTTAAAGTAATTAAACCAGGTACATTTAAAGAGATGCTTATCACCAAAGACAGTCTTACCATAGCAGAGCTGAAACGGTTTCTTAGGGCTCATCTTAGAGACAAAAGCAGCACTGAATTATTTCAAGAGTTAAGTAATGCAAAACAGCAGGACAAAGAATCACCTCTGCAATTTGTGTACAGACTCATGGGTCTGAGACAGCGAGTTTTGTTTGCCTCACAGCAACTAGGAGCTGAGTTTCAGTATGATAACAAGTTAGTGCAGGGTGTGTTCCTTCATTCACTGTATCAGGGGCTAAATGAACATTATGCATATGTGAGGAGAGACATTAAGTCCGCTGTTGCCGCACAAACTATTACAGATGATCAGATTCTTGAACTAGTAACCCAGTCAGTGAGCGAAGAGGCAGAGAGACAAAAACGCCTTGGTCGAATGAGTAAACCAAAAATCTTTGTCGCTAGCATTATACAGCAAAGTGATACAGAGACAGGACCTACCTCACAGATGCAAGCAGAGGTTAAAGCTAACCGTGATGCCATACATGAACTGTCTGCTCTAATGTCTATTCTAACAAAAATCCTGGAGAAAGTTGTGTCCGTGGGAAGCAGTCCACAGCAGCCAACAGCTGCAGTAGCTGCAGCGAATACCAAGCCACAACCTAGATCCGCTGCAGAGGGCAAATGTACACAATATCAATCCATGGGTAATGATCACTGCACACACTGTTTCTATTGTGGCCAAGCTGGGCACAGGGCAGTGAGATGCCTAATGAAAAGCAATCCAACGTTAAAAGAGTCGAGGTCACCGGGATGGGACCACCAGTGACTGGGATGCCCCTTGTGTCCCAACCCCACGTGAAGGCTATCCAAGGTGATGTGTCAGCCTCCCAAAACCCTGTGAAGAAAGTGCAAAAAAATAAGGGGAGAAAAGTCGCACAGTTAATTGGTAGTCGTTGTATGATTGCCTGCCATCTAAATGGGGTACAAGCACAGATGCTCTTGGATAGTGGAGCCCAAGTTAGCATTATTGGAAAAGAGTGGATGCAGCAAAACTTACCTAGAGTCCAAATTCAACCGCTGGAGACCTTATTAGCCGGTAGACAGCTCAAAGTCACAGCAGCAAATGGAACAATGGTGCCCTTTGAGGGGTGGGTCGAAGTTCTGCTTGAGATAACCAGTGCTAAGCATGGAAACATAACTATATATGTACCCATGTTGGTTAGTCAAGAGGGAGTAGATTGTCCGCTGTTGGGTTTCAATGTGATTGAAGAGATCATTCGAGAAAATGGTGATAATGGGGCAGAAGTCCATCTAACCGATCTGCTCTCAGAGGCTATGAACTTACAGAAAGGCAGGGCAGAGGCTTTGGTTTCCGCTGTTACTTTTGACACACCCTGGAAAGTTCTGACAAGTGTAGTAAAAACAGGAAAAGTAGGCATGACCATTCACCGTGGCCAAATCCTAAATATAAGATGCCGACTTAAGGCTCAGCCCAAAGGCAGTATGATGATGTTTGAGCCTTTTATCAGACACAGTGTCCCAGAGGGCTTAGAATTGTTCCCCACAGTTGTGAATGTCCCCCTGGGTGCCTCAAAAGTTGTAAGGGTACCTATTCAGAACCTTACCCATCAAGACATTTACTTACCAGGCAGACTGCCATTAGGTACTGTCGAACCGATCATGGAAACTAAACCTGTACGTCTGGGGTCCGATGCCACAAGATCTGAGAAGCAGGAATGTAAGGCCTTTTTGTGTGCCACTCAAACTTGCTCTAAGGACACCAATTGTCATGAGGAAAACCGCCTCACTCAGGAAACAGCAAACAGATGGTGGCATCCACCAGTAGACCTTGACCATCTTAATGCACAGGAATGGGAATTAGTAGAACAGATGTTGTTTGAGGAATCGGATCTGTTTGCCTGTGACAAAGGAGACATTAGTTGCATCCCTGGTCTGCAACTGAAAATCAACCTTACAGATAATACACCAGTTCAAAAGTGTTACAATGCTATTCCAAAACCTCTTTATAGAGAAGTAAAGGATTATGTGCGTAATCTTTTGGACAAGGGATGGATAAGAAAAATCTTCATCTTCCTACTCTTCTCCTGCGGTTTGTGTAAGGAAGAAGGACAACAGCGTACGCTTGTGTGTCGACTTCCGGGACCTAAACCGCAAGACTGTACCCTCTGCCTAGGATTCAAGATCTTCTGGACAACCTTGGTGGCAACACTTGGTTCTCCATTTTAGATCAGGGTGGCGCCTACCACCAAGGGTTTGTCAGCGAGGAGTCCAGACATGCCACGGCTTTTAGTACTCCATGGGGCTTATATGAATGGGTGCGTATCCCATTCGGCCTAACGAATGCCCCAACAGCATTTCAGAGATGTATGGAGGGGGTGCTAGAGAATATACGAGATGAATGTTGCACTCTGTACTTAGATGATGTCCTGTGCTTTTCAAAGACATTTAATGACCACTTGGAACATCTGCGGATGGTCCTGCAACAAATGAGAAGGCACGGAATCAAACTTCGCCCAAAGAAGTGCAAACTCTTCAAGAGACAAATTCGATACATTGGTCGTTTAGTGTCAGGAGAAGGAATTCAAATTGACCCCAGGACCTGGAAGCGGTAAGGGCTCTAAAAAACAACCAACCACGAACAGTTGGAGATGTACGGACTTTGCTTGTTTTTTTCAGTTATCGTTCGTTTATCCAAGACTTCTCTCGCCTTGCAAAGCCTCTGTTTGATCTGCTCCAATGCTCACCAAATGATAGCATACATGGTGTAGCCTCCTCAACTAGAAAGGAAAGAGGTAAAAGTAGAGCACAAGAGAAAGGACAACTACATTCTAGAACACCAGTTACCTGGACATCTGTACATCAGGATGTTGTGTCCAGATTCATTGACACCCTCACCAGTCCACCCATATTAGCATATCCAGATTTCAATTTGCCCTTTATCTTACACACTGATGCTTCAAATGAAAGCCTTGGAGCAGCACTTTATCAGCAACAGGGCAATCAACTTCGTGTCATTGGCTATGGATCCCGCACCCTAACCCCTGCAGAAAAGAACTATCATCTTCATTCTGGTAAACTGGAGTTCCTAGCACTCAATTGGTCTATTTGCGACAAGTTTACTACCTGTATTACTACCTGTAATACTACCTGTATTACTCACCAACCTTCACAGTTTACACAGCTAACAACCCGTTGACCTACGTCCTCAGCATGGCCCGGTTGAACGCAGTGGGGCATCGCTGGGTCGGTGAATTAGCTGATTTCCATTTTGACATACGATAAAGACCTGGAAAATCCAATGCTGATGCGGACACGCTGTCAAGGTATCCCCTAAAGCTTCAAAACCACATGGACGAGTATAACTTGACAATGACACCAGAAGCCATTGCCACAGTGTGGCAGGGAAGTCAAGCAGTCTTAGATGACGACGTTCCATGGGCAGTTCTTCACTTCACACAGCTTGTGAAGAACCTACCGTGACAGAGAGTGGTGTCCTGTGCATCACCCCTGAAAATATTCAGATCGCTCAACATGAAGATGTTGCAATTGCTAAAGTCATTGCATTAAAGGAAGAAGGAGTAATGTTAAATGAAAGTAAGAGACAGCAAGTAACAAAAGCAGCACGACGACTTCTCTATGAGTGGAGTAAACTGGAATTGGAAAATGGAATACTGTATCGAAAGACAGGACAGTATAAGCAATTAGTTCTCCCTCAGAAGTTCAAAACTCTAGTGCTAAAGAAACTTCACAATGAGATGGCACATGTTGGGGTAGAAAAAGTACTCCAGTTAGCTCGAGAAAGGTTTTACTGGCCTTCAATGAAGCAAGAGATTGAGGATTATGTGACAACAAAATGTACTTGTATCAAACAAAAATACCCTCACGTTCATCAAAAAGCACCAATGGGCTCCATTTCATCGAGTGCACCATTCGAACTGGTGAGTGCGGATTACCTCCACCTAGAGCCAAGCAAGGGAGGATATGAGTACATTCTGGTTTTAGTAGACCATTTCACAAGGTTCGCACAGGCCTATCCCACGAAAAATAAGTCTGGTACAACTGCGGCTGAGAAAATCTTCCAAGACTTCATTCCTCGTTTTGGTTATCCCGAGAAACTTCACCACGACCAGGGGAAAGAATTTGAAAATGGCCTGTTTCGGAGATTACAAAAGCTCTCAGGAATTGCACACTCCCGTTCCACTCCGTACCACTCCGTACCACCCTCAATGCAATCCCGTGGAAAGACTGAATCGAACACTCCTTCAGATGTTGCGCACTTTAGAGGAGAAAAAGAAAAGTGAGTGAAAAGATCACCTACCTCACATACTGCACGCCTATAACTGCACAAGGCATGAGGCGACAGGTTTTTCCCCATTTTTCCTGTTGTGCGGCAGAATTCCACGGTTGCCGGTTGATTTACTGTTTAACCTAGGGGATGAAATGGAGAGAGCCAACCATCAAATGTTCGTCCAGAAGTGGGCTGAAAGAATGAAACAAGCTTACTGGATAGCAGCAGAGAACAGTGAGAAGTCTTCTGCCAAAGGGAAAAAATACTATGATCGTACAGTGAGAGGTGCCATTCTTCATCCTGGCGACAGAGTATTAGTCAGAAACATGTCAGAAAGAGGTGGGTCGGGTAAGCTACATGCCTATTAGGAAAGAGAAGTGCACCGGGTGGTGGAACGAATCGGAGATAGCCCAGTGTACAGCCGGAGATGGGTAAAAAGACCTTACGTGTGCTCCATCGCAATCTGCTAATGGCTGTTAATGAGCTTCCAGTGGATGAACCTGCACCTGTCGGCAAGGAGTCAAAGAGAGGTAAACCGAGACCTTTGACCACTCAAGCAGAAGAATGCACAGGCATTGATAGCTCCGATGAGGAGGAACAGACTTACCATTACAACCTACGAAAAACAATCCCTTGTTACCAACTGGTCAGACTTCCTCACAAGGAAACAGGAACTGTACCCGTGGTACCTCAAAACCAGACTAGCCTTCGTCCAACTGCCAGAGAGTTCCATCCTGCGAAGCAGAGTAGCTCAGTGCAGAACCAAGAGCAGAGTCATGGAGAAGAGATACTTGACCTGGAGTCAGACCAAGTCACTCCAGATGGACAGCAGAGTGGAATAGATCATATGGAAGTAGTAATGGAGGAAGGACAGAGCATTGAAAAGGAAGAAGAGATAGAACAGATACAGGAGGGGGAAGTAAGGAGAGCAAAGAGAGCTTGAAGACCAAAAGACATGCTCACTTATGACATGCGGGGTAGACCCACATATCGGCCATGGAGAGCAGATTTGAAATCACTACAGCTCACACAGCCATCCTATTTCCAGCATGAAACCCCTTACTTTCAGTACATGCCAACACATAGTTGCTGTTATGTGTGCGACAAAGTCTATTAATTAGGGTTGAAGTAAAATAATTAAAGCTGTATATTAGAGAACAATGAGATGTCAGGAGCCATCTAAAAAATAGGGGAGCGTGTAGACGGCCAAGAAATAAAGGTAAAGAAAAATAGACACCCCACAAAATAAAATTGTAGAGACAAACATTTTTTTGACATATACCAGATATTGTTCTGCGTATTATGGACTCATTAATATTGGATGTACCTTTAATTGGTCATTATCAATTGCCTCCTGTAGAGGGCGTTTAGCGTTTCTGAGATATAGAGGTTGCAGAGCTCAGGTCAGAGTTCATAAAACATTGCAAGAGCTCACAGTGCAAACGTCTCTGTTATTTCTCTGCAGTGTTACACATTCAACTTGGCCCTCTGGGTTTCTCTGGCCTAGAGCGGGTAACACAGGCAGCTGCCGTTTTTCCCAGACCTCCATGCTGAGATTTTGAGGTCTTGGAGAAATCCATTTTCAGCATGCATTTTTTCTCCTGCCATGTCTGACTATTCAGCCTTTATAGTATATATTTATTTATATATATTTATAATATACACTATATATTTAATCAGGGCTTGAAAGCCATGATATGGGGCGATGCCTGGAATTGAAGAGATGTTTACGGGCTATCTCTCACCTACATCGCCCGAATAATATTACAGTATATAGTATTTGATAGTTCACCTACACAAAAAAGAAAGTAGCTAAACAAGGCTTCTGCTGTCAAACCTGTCAATATTTACTCATCTCAGTGTTCAGATCAGAGCAGTGTTGTCTTTCCCTCCCTTCCTAATTAAAATGAACAGTTTGCTGAAAGCAGTGTTTGGCTCTGTGACTCTAATTAACAACTACTCAGTTTAAGTAGTTCTGCCTGACATATAAGTAGACAACCTGGCAATATTGCATTGTTAAGAAATGCATTCCATCCAAGCCATGTAGGACTACTTCAGCCCTTGTGGGTAAGGCCTAAATGGCAGCAGGCCAAAAGCAGGTGCAGCCGTGCACACCATGGCAGTTTTGCAGGTCTACCAGCCTTACCTGCTGTCAGAGCTCGATGGTGGCCAGGGTTTGGGACCTCAGGTGGCGCTCCATGCCACAAAGCAGACGGCCCTCTCCATAGGCCATGCAATGGCTTTGCTGGTTGCCACTGATATTTAACTGATATTAAAGATATGGATAGGTCCTTTCTCCTGGACGCCCTGGTGTCACCGCAGGGCTTGTTCGGCAATGCAGTGAGTACTGTTGTCGACAGGCACCAGGAGGTAAAATTCCAGTCGGCAGCGTTCAGGGAGTTTCTCCCTCATTGTGGCGAGCAGCCTGGGTCATCTTCCAGCCGCACCCAACCCCCTCCTAGCTCACTACAGGGAAGAAAGGAGGTTGTGTAGTGTAGGCATTCTGCCATAGCACAGGAAATTTCTCAGGTTCACTTTTGGGGCGAAGTGTACCAGTAGTGTTCTTTCTTTTGGCCTAGCCCTTTCAGCGTGCATGTTTACAAAGGGCATGGACGCTGCCCGGGCACCAATGTGTCTCCAGGGCATCCATATACTGAATTACCTGGACGACTGGCTCATTCTGGCCCAGTCGAAAGCTATGGCAGCCAGTCATCGAGATGCTGTGCGTGCCCATATGAGGTCTCTAGGCCTCAGGTTGGACCCAGTGTGCTTTCTCGTTTTCTGAGAACCACCTTTCTGGGGCTAGTTTGGGACTCCACCACGATGTGAGCACATCTGTCTCCCGCTCGGGTGGCTTCCATCTTGTCAGCGGTGAAAGCTATTCGGCTAGGCCAAGGCCTGTCTGTCGCCGAGGCCCAGCGGGTGCCTCATGTCGCAGCATCCGACATTATCCTTTGGGTCTGCTTCACATGAGGCCATTCCAGCTACCCCATTTCAGGTTGGCACTGCAGATTCTGCTCTGGGCAGAGACCAGGTTCTTTTCGCTGAGAGCGATTTTCATTCCAGGGCATGTAAATTGGGAGGCAGACTTCCTGTCGAGGCAGGTGCTGAGGCCCATAGAGTGACGTTTCTACCCCCACATGGTGGAGCGAATTTGGCAGATTTTTGACCGGGTGGAAGTGGATCTGTTCGCTCCAAGGAGTTGACCCACTGTCCGCCGTGGCTTTCCCGCTCTCATCTGGGCCCCTTTGGCCTGGATGTCTTGGTATGGACGTTGCCGAGGCTTGCTTTTCTCGGGGCCGCCATCACTGCGAACCACGAACCTGCCCTCTGGTCTCTCGCTTTCTGTGTGGTGTCAGGCGGCTGAGGCCTTCTTGCAGACATGCCTTTCTTCCTGGGACCTCTCTGTGGTCCTGGAGGGGCTACTTGAAGCCCCCTTTGAGCCAATGGAGTCAGCCACTGAGATGTTTCTGACCCTGAAGTTGACTCTGCTCCTAACCTTGGCCTCTCTCGAGATAGTGGGGGGTTTGCAGGCTTTGCCGATTGCCCCCGCCTGCCTAGAACTTTCCCCTGGCATGACCAAGGTTATTCTGCACCCTGGGGCAGGATATGTCCCTAAGGTGCCCAGGATGGCTGGCTGAGTCGGCGGAACAGAAGAGGCTGCATTTGCTTAGCCCACTGAGGGCCTTAAGGACTTATGTCCACCGCTCTAGCTAGTAACTCATCCACCTTGTCTGTCTTGAGGGCCGGAATAAGAGTAATCCGGTTTCCAAGTAGCGCCTGGTGCACTGGGTAACGGAGGCCATTAGCTCAAGCCTATGAGGTGCATGGTCTTGCCTCGCCTCATCAGGGCTCACTCTGCTAGGGGTATTGCCTTGTCCAGCGCCTTGGCCAGGGGTGTTCAATTTGGAGATGTTTGTGCTGCAGCAGGTTGGTCCTCTCCGCACACCTTTATCAGGTTCTATAACCTGGATTTGGACCCCTCTCCCGGGTCCCAGGTCCTGCAGGGCCTTTGATGGTTTGTTCCCAGTCGGCTAGTGCTTTCTCATGGCCTCTGGCACAGTCATCGACCGGTGCATGGTGGCGTGGGTATTGGCGTTCCCATACTGTCAGCACTGACACAGCGTCAAGTTCCCTCGAAAGGGAACTACACCAGGTTACATATATAACCCGGTTCCCTGAGAAGGGAACGAGATGCTGCATTGCTGGCCACGCCCCGAGCATCCTCTTGCGCCCCTTCAGACAAATAGAAGCTGGAGTAGTGTGATGTAGTGATGTTCCTTTTTTCATAGCAACCTTGCGACCATATCACTCTTGAGACGTACACTGACTCCTTTTGAAAATCATGTTTGGCAGGAGCTTTATATGAAAATCAATTTAATTGATGCCTGGGGCTCTCGTCAGCCCCATCATAACATGCCTTATCCTAAAGTGCTTTTCTGTCTTCTATTGTAATCAAATATTAACAAGATGATGTACAAGTTGCCTAGATACTCACCAAATGGTTAATTGTTCTGGGACCTTAATCTAGAAACCACAAGATTAAAAAAGAAAAGTATTAGTCAGGAACACTCAGTCTCAGTATTTTAGAAGGACTTGCCCTTCTATTATGCTGAACCAAACGGTGATTGATCATGATAAGCACACGGGAGAAATTATCATCAATTTATCATCAGGCTACATTAGGAATGAAGACATCTATATGCTATATCGTCTTATTCAAGAAAGCAGCTAAAATTGCTCATATTGTTAGCCCATCCTTGTTGCTATGGTATGTTTTTTACTAATATTTTTAAAAACTTTACTACTGTATATGTAACTGCTAATATGGAGACAAGAAGTCTCCATAACACTGCAGTTTTTAATTATTTCCCTGCATTAACACATCGGGTATGTTTTCTCTGTAATAACTGCAGACTTGGACTTAATGCTCCTGCTTTCTTATAAAAACATCTGCTGAATATTCTCTAATCCCAATTTACATGTTATACAGTAGGTTTGTGTAACACTTCATTAAAAATCTGGTTTTATAGTTCTTAACCTCTTACGGGCCCTGTGCCGTACACGGCACGGAAGTAGAAGTGACCACTAGGGGATGACCCAGAAACAAGCTTCAATTCAACTTTAAAGCATCAAATCCTCCAAAAACACGAAAAAACCTATTTACCTAGTAAAGTTTATACTCTCAATAATTTTTTAAGCCCACACACAAAGCACAATATGATTCACAGCCTTCATACAATTAGAAAAAAATTTCGGACAAAACTGACCTAGTTGGCGCTAGACCGGTTTTTCCCTTACCTTTAGAAGCGTCTCTTTCTTCACTGGGGTAATATATTCCAACACAAATAATCCACAAAAATCCACACAGGTCCAAGGAATTGAAATCTGTAAGCCTTTTAATCCAAAACGTATTCCGTTAGTGTTCTGAAAACTGGAAACAGAAGTGCGCCATCATCTCGTTTTGCCACTCTAACTCCTAATTGGGATATTCAAAAATTCAAAGCCTACGTCATATTTATAGCCCAGGTCCTAACGAATCAAATAAGCCCTCATTTGAGCCAATCGGTGCTTGTATGGCAGAGATAGATGGCTGGGAAGCCAATAGTGGCATGACCTCATTTTTTGGGAACCCGCCTTTGACTGACAATTACTCCTTCCAATAGCAATGAAATGGGCCGGGACCTATACAGCCGTTTAGCCAATAAGCAGACGATTCCAACGGTATGCGACATGCTTTACATTCTTTGCCTGTGTCTGCGTGAACTGGATGCGCAGAAGAATTCTTGCGTAATCCCTGACCTTTTGTCCCTCTCACAGCTCAGGGTGTCAAGTTACAGGCCTGTTTTCACACCAGATTAATAGAGAGAGAGTCTAGGCTTGTTTATGGCTTGTCAGACTGAGCCTGCAGCCTTTTATTTCAAAGTTATATAGTAAACAAGTACACAAAAACGCTGCACCCGACGACCAGGGCCATAGAAAAATATTCATATAAAATCCATTTTTGGGTCTTTTGACTTGAAATTTTTTTTGGTGAAAGCCAAGACATGTGGCTATGACTCACAGTTGGTTTGTCCCTAACATGTTCCAGAAAAATAAGATTAATCAGTTTACCAGAAAAACAACCCAGGCAGACAGGAAAATCTGCATTCAAACCCCTGTAACTTTGTGCCAGTAAGGCCTAGAATCAATCTGAGACTAGAGAATCTCTTCTTTCAAATGAGACCAGGCTCACCCCTGTGTGTCAAAGTCTGTGGGAGCTGTACCACTTTTTGTTGGACAATGGATATAGGCGGAGGTCCGTAAGAGGTTAATGGGCTATTTCTATCCACACTGCTAAATAAAACCAGGGGAAAAGAAACGGAAAGGATGGATTGCTTTCAGGAAAGAGTCTATTTTATCCCACCCCAGATTTTGAGTTTCAGTCAAATCACAGAGCAAATTGTAACACTTTCTCTCTGGCTAATAACTTATAGATTGTATAAATAATTTACGCATTATATGATAAACTATGGACCAGCGTTTCAGAAGAATAGGTACGCTACGGAGAAAGATGCAACAACAACAGTGAACGGACTTGAGGAACAGGTGGATTGAACATACAATGTGTTTATTTAACAATGTTCAAGAGGTTAAATTGAATCAATGTGAAATAATTAAAACAAAATATATATATATATATATATATAATCTCACAAATGAAATTATTTTTAAATTTTGTTATTACTTGTGTTTTAACAGGTTTCGGGAAATTTTCCCATTGGTCTTCAACAAAGTAAGTTCTTTGTTCAATAACTTTCAATAACAAAAAATAAATATTCAAGCATAAGAAAAAACCAATACATCTCACTTATCAACACACAAAAAAACTGACACTTCTCAATGAAATAAAATGTCCTTTGATCTCTAAACAAATGTCTTTTCACTGTCGATGAGGGGAAAAAATATGTCTTCATCCGAACGAGGAATAAGAAGTTATTTGATTTCCTACCATTCGCAGAGTATAGAAAAAAACTGGTGTTTCCACAGAAAGTCCAAGAACAACTCAAGGGAGGCTCGCCAGTCCAAACCCTCCTCAAAACCACTGGAAGGCCGGGACGAATCCAGAACACATGCCAAGGAGCTCGTTAACTTATAGAAATTTCCAGAAACGGTGCAGCTACAGCACATCCGATTTAATCCTTTTCTTTAACATCAATCCGTCGATAAAGCACATCAAAAAGGTTATTTCTTTATTTCTGTTTTCCGGAGTTTTAGCAAACACCGCAGTCCTCTGCATCTATGCACGCTAACGAGGGCTGCCTCTAACTCCACAAGCAAACCTCGTGCAAAACCGGAAACCAATTTCTCCACTCCGCTACATTCTGCGCTCTCATTGGCTCATGCTCGGGTTAAAAAAACCACTCGCGATTGGTCACTTTGATAATCAAGTAGATATATATATATATTTATATAAAATAAATATTATCTCTGTAATTACACTTATTTTAAGTAGTTTCCAATCGTTTTATTTATACATCTGTATGTTATTATATTAATAACATTATTTATATGTCACTCTGGTAACCTGGGTTACAAAATCATTAAACCTCCAATACCATAGAGGGATAATAAAAGCCTGTCCTGCACTCAACTCCATCAATAATTTGTAAGGTGTGGTGGAATGGCTTTTGGAAACTATAGAGATGATGGAAATGCAAGAACTGGTTGTATTAATATTATATAGTTCATAATTCGCCTATCCAAAAAAGAAAGTAGCTTAACAAGGCTACTTTCAATATTTACTCTTTCACTCCCTTTCTAATTAAAATGAACAGTTTGCTGAAAGCAGTGTTTTGCTCTGTGACTCTAATTAACACCTACTCAGTTTAAGTAGTTCTGCCTAACATTAGACCACATGGCAATATTGAATTGTTAAGAAATGCATAATGCTAGGACAAGTTTCTTTTCAAGGTAGCTCAAGATGCAACATTGCATTGATGCTTTGGAATTGTTCTGATTTGACCATCATTTGAACATGAGGTCAGCAAGACCATAGAAGGATATCTACATGACAAAGTCCCCAGCTTCTTTGTCTTGGGGAAGCCATTTGTCATTGATACAGACTTGAAAAGCACTGGCACCTCAGCAGAGCAGGGCCTAGCTCCCAAAGGTAAAAGCATCCAATGTGGCTACTCATGCAAACCATGTCCTCAAAAAGATGTACACTTGCAAGTGCAGGTCTCTAAGTGTGGGCTACCTTAAAGTGACTGTGAGTGCACCATTAAAGCATGTATCCAAGATCCCACCATAATTCACACAGAACAAGTTCCTCTTCTAACAAAATATACTTCCTGAGCAGAATTCATGCATCACCATCTGGTACTTTTTTGTTCATAAGGGGGAATGGGTAGTGTACAATTTTAGATTGTTTTTTTTAGATATAATCTGTGTGGCCTGAACATTACTCTACTGAAATGCAAGTTCAAGACTCAAGGTGCAAAATCAATGCAAGAATCGATGTGTGACAGTATAGATTTAAATAATGCATACTTTCACATCAAGATTTTGCCAGAATACAGTATCACTTTCAAGTGTGAAGCTTACCAATAACATGCTTTCAGTCTAACCTTATCACACCTAACCTGCTCCTTTACAAAATGCATAGATGTAGCTCTGGATCCTGTGCAACTTCATTGCATTTGCATAGTAAATTACATCGACAATTGGCTTATCCTAGCTCAGTCAAAAGAGTTGCAGTATGGCATCAAGATATTGTGCTTGCCCAAATCAGGTGGTTGGGCTCAGGTTAAACCACAAAAAGATTGTTATCTATCTCACACTGAGAGAATAACTTTTCTAGAGGAAGTATGGGATTCAACCACAGTGTCCCTTGTACCTTCAACGTACTTGATGATGAGCAAACCAAGGGTCATATTTTTTTTTGCCCTTTCTCTGATCTGGACATACATGTGGGTGCTCCAGAAGATCAAGTTGCCATTTTTTTTTGTTTTATAGAATCACACACACACACACACACACACACACACACACACACACACACACACACCTGGTAATGAACCTGGTAATGAAACTTACTCATGGTATTCATAGGAATTCAATAAGCCAAGGTAATCCCAGGACTAGTTCCTGCTCAAGAACCTGTGTCACACAAAAAGATAAGCATTCTATGTGGTGGTCTATCAGGAGTTTAGGTAATGGTCACCCATCAAATGAGGGATTTGATGGAGAAGTTGGTCTACTGGCAATCCCAGTGTCATATCAATAAAATAGGCAGCTGTTCCTGAGTCTCTGAACCTTGCTGAAAAATCCAGAATAAACCAGCATGAATTCCATGCTGGTCCAAGCTGGTTTTTACTGGTTCATGCTGGTATAGTGCTAGTATAGATGGGTGGCCAGCATAGTCATTATGTTATCAAGCAAAACAGGGCTGGTGTAGCTGGTTAACCAGTAGGATCTTGCTGGAAGGAGCTTTATGGGAACAACCTTTATTTTGCTTGTGTATGATTCTATGTAACACATTAATATAAGATTAAAACACAATATTGTCAGCGCACTCATCCGAAGCTCACCTTCGCGGCGCACTCTGGTGACGTCATTCCCTGTCGCATGACTTTTATACTCGGCACTGCTATTTAAGCATGCCGTTTATGCTGGATTCTCGCCAGATGATCTCTCGTCACTACGTCGCTTTCTCGAGTCACTCCTGCCAGCCTCCGGTCCGAGTGTTATCTGTGCCTCGCGTTTGCTATTTCCGTGTGGATTTTCCCGTCTCGGATTACCTTTTTTTCCCTGTCATTCCTTACGTGAGTTTTTCTCTGCTGCCGGTTGTTTTGGTTCCGTTTTTTGCGCTCCGGTTATTGACATTTTCGGATTACCCTTTTTTCCTGTGTGGATTACTGCCCGTTTCTGATTGGATTATTTTTTTTCCCTCCAAGACTTTGCCTGGTTTCATTCTGTGCATTTATGTTTTCATATATAGACATTTATTACTATCCTTTATGTTAATAAATTTTCTTTTTTTGGACCCTGACCTGCGTTTGGGTTCTCCTTCAAGCACCCTCACCTGTGTCACTGATAGTATCATCTGGCCAATAATGAACCCAGCAGGATCTCTTGAGATGCAGTCCCAGCTCGACTCCTTGTCCAAATCCTCCGCTGCGCATGAGCGCCAACTCAAGGAGATAGCCGCATCCACCAATGAGCTCATTCGGCGCATGAGCATGCTCACCACGACACAGGCCTCCTCGCCCTTTACGAGGCCACCTGCCCAGCCCCCCCAACCCGTGGTTGAGCAGAACATAAACCCCATTCGGGAGCCACATCTGCCTCATCCCGAGCGTTTTTCTGGTGAGGCGGGACTTTGCCGTGCATTTTTGATGCAGTGCTCAGTGATCTTCGAGCTCCAACCCTCCTCCTTCCCTTCAGATCGGTCCAAGGTAGCATACGTTATCTCTTTGTTATCTGGGAAGGCCAAGATCTGGGCAACAGCAGAGTGGGAACGTCAGTCAGTCATCTGCTTCTCGTTCGATGCCTTTTCGGCTGAGCTGCGCAAGTTTTTCGACTCCACACTGCCTAAGATGGACGCCACTCGAGCCTTGTTCGAATCATCTCAGGGGTCCCGCTCAGTGGCTGAATATGCTGTGGATTTCCGCATGGCAGCTGGGGACAGTGGCTGGAACCCCACGGCGCTCTACGACGCGTTCTACCGCGGCTTGTCCCCCCAGGTGAAGGATGAACTCGCGGCCCGAGAACTCCCTCAAGAGCTTGACGACCTGGTTTGTCTGGCAACCAGGATCGATCGCCGTATCCAGGAACGAAGAGAGGAGGGTCGCCCAACCCGTTCCTGGCCTCCCAGAACCCCGAATGCCAAGCCCCCTGTCGAACCAGACAGGTCATATGGGCCTCCCAGAAACCCATATGTCAAGACCCGCTCGGAGTCTTACAGATCACACTCTCCTCCACCTCCACAGCCCATGGAGATAGGACGGCGTCTCCTGTCCGCAGCAGAGAAGGAGCGGCGCCGGGCCCACGACCTCTGTCTCTACTGTGGCAAGGCAGGACACTTTGCCTTCGCATGCCCAGCAAAAGACAGGGCTCGCCGTTGACGGAGGAGCCCGCGGCGAGCCTCTGGTGTTTAGCCTCCCCCAAGCCACTTCTCCGAGCCCGTTTCCAGATCAAGAGCCAGGAACATGATCTCGCGGTCTTCGTTGACTCTGGAGCTGACGCGGAGTTCCTTGATGAGGAGTTAGTGCGTCAGCTGGAGATCGAGACTGAACCTCTACCCGCCAGTCTCCAGGTACGGGCCCTGGATGGCCATATCCTTCACCGAGCTCGCTACCGCACCAAGCCCCTGCTGGTGTCCGTCACCAAGGAACACACGGAGTGGATCTCCTTCCTCGTTATCCCTTCGCCCCATGCACCAGTCATGTTTGGATTACCTTGGCTGCAGAAACATAACCCTCACCTGGATTGGTCCAGCGGCCGGGTCCTTGGTTGGGGGATCTACTGCCAGGCTCATTGCCTGACCACCTTGGCACCCCGCTTGTTATCAGTTAAGGAGGACCTGCCCCCCGATCTCTCTCTGGTGCCTGCTGAATACCATGATCTGGGACAAGTGTTCAGTAAAGCTTGTGCCACTTCCCTACCACCACACAGACCTTATGACTGTGCTATCGACCTCCTGCCAGGCACTGCCCCCCCCCCCCCCCCGGGGGCACCTGTACCACCTATCCAAGCCTGAAAGGGAAGCCATGACCCAATATATACAGGAGTCCTTGGAGTCAGGCATTATCCGCCCGTCTTCATCCCCAGCCGGTGCAGGTTTTTTCTTTGTGGAGAAGAAGGATGGGACTCTACGACCCTGTATTGACTATCGGGGTCTGAACGCCATCACCATTAAAAATCGCTACCCGTTGCCTCTCATGGCCTCCGCTTTTGAGCTCCTTCAGGGGGCCACCATTTTCTCCAAGCTGGACCTTCGGAACGCCTATCACCTAGTCCGCATCCGTGAGGGCGACGAATGGAAGACCGCATTCAACACTCCCACTGGCCATTACGAGTACCGGGTGATGCCGTTTGGCCTCACCAATGCCCCAGCAGTATTCCAAGCACTGGTCAACGACGTTTTACGGGACATGTTAAACATATTTGTGTTTGTTTACTTGGACGACATCCTCATTTTTTCCCGCACACCTGAGGAACACATCCGTCACGTCCGTGCAGTGCTCCAGAGGCTTTTGCAGAACCAGTTATATGTCAAGGCTGAGAAATGTGATTTCCATGTCACGAAAACCACCTTCTTGGGTTTCATTCTGGCAGCAGGGAGTGTTCGGATGGATCCTGACAGAATCAAGGCTGTTCGGGACTGGCCCTGCCCTGGAACACGTAAGCAGCTCCAGCAGTTCTTGGGATTCGCTAATTTCTATCGGCGAATCATCCGGGGTTACAGCTCGGTTGCTGCACCCTTGCACCAGCTCACTTCTCCTCTTCAACCTTATTCTTGGGGGCCTCAAGCCGAGCAAGCCTTCAAGAAGCTGAAGCAGCTTTTTACCTCTGCCCCCATCCTCTCCTTGCCACGGTGCAGCTACAGCACATCCGATTTAATCCTTTTCTTTAACATCAATCCGTCGATAAAGCACATCAAAAAGGTTATTTCTTTATTTCTGTTTTCCGGAGTTTTAGCAAACACCGCAGTCCTCTGCATCTATGCACGCTAACGAGGGCTGCCTCTAACTCCACAAGCAAACCTCGTGCAAAACCGGAAACCAATTTCTCCACTCCGCTACATTCTGCGCTCTCATTGGCTCATGCTCGGGTTAAAAAAACCACTCGCGATTGGTCACTTTGATAATCAAGTAGATATATATATATATTTATATAAAATAAATATTATCTCTGTAATTACACTTATTTTAAGTAGTTTCCAATCGTTTTATTTATACATCTGTATGTTATTATATTAATAACATTATTTATATGTCACTCTGGTAACCTGGGTTACAAAATCATTAAACCTCCAATACCATAGAGGGATAATAAAAGCCTGTCCTGCACTCAACTCCATCAATAATTTGTAAGGTGTGGTGGAATGGCTTTTGGAAACTATAGAGATGATGGAAATGCAAGAACTGGTTGTATTAATATTATATAGTTCATAATTCGCCTATCCAAAAAAGAAAGTAGCTTAACAAGGCTACTTTCAATATTTACTCTTTCACTCCCTTTCTAATTAAAATGAACAGTTTGCTGAAAGCAGTGTTTTGCTCTGTGACTCTAATTAACACCTACTCAGTTTAAGTAGTTCTGCCTAACATTAGACCACATGGCAATATTGAATTGTTAAGAAATGCATAATGCTAGGACAAGTTTCTTTTCAAGGTAGCTCAAGATGCAACATTGCATTGATGCTTTGGAATTGTTCTGATTTGACCATCATTTGAACATGAGGTCAGCAAGACCATAGAAGGATATCTACATGACAAAGTCCCCAGCTTCTTTGTCTTGGGGAAGCCATTTGTCATTGATACAGACTTGAAAAGCACTGGCACCTCAGCAGAGCAGGGCCTAGCTCCCAAAGGTAAAAGCATCCAATGTGGCTACTCATGCAAACCATGTCCTCAAAAAGATGTACACTTGCAAGTGCAGGTCTCTAAGTGTGGGCTACCTTAAAGTGACTGTGAGTGCACCATTAAAGCATGTATCCAAGATCCCACCATAATTCACACAGAACAAGTTCCTCTTCTAACAAAATATACTTCCTGAGCAGAATTCATGCATCACCATCTGGTACTTTTTTGTTCATAAGGGGGAATGGGTAGTGTACAATTTTAGATTGTTTTTTTTAGATATAATCTGTGTGGCCTGAACATTACTCTACTGAAATGCAAGTTCAAGACTCAAGGTGCAAAATCAATGCAAGAATCGATGTGTGACAGTATAGATTTAAATAATGCATACTTTCACATCAAGATTTTGCCAGAATACAGTATCACTTTCAAGTGTGAAGCTTACCAATAACATGCTTTCAGTCTAACCTTATCACACCTAACCTGCTCCTTTACAAAATGCATAGATGTAGCTCTGGATCCTGTGCAACTTCATTGCATTTGCATAGTAAATTACATCGACAATTGGCTTATCCTAGCTCAGTCAAAAGAGTTGCAGTATGGCATCAAGATATTGTGCTTGCCCAAATCAGGTGGTTGGGCTCAGGTTAAACCACAAAAAGATTGTTATCTATCTCACACTGAGAGAATAACTTTTCTAGAGGAAGTATGGGATTCAACCACAGTGTCCCTTGTACCTTCAACGTACTTGATGATGAGCAAACCAAGGGTCATATTTTTTTTTGCCCTTTCTCTGATCTGGACATACATGTGGGTGCTCCAGAAGATCAAGTTGCCATTTTTTTTTGTTTTATAGAATCACACACACACACACACACACACACACACACACACACACACACACACCTGGTAATGAACCTGGTAATGAAACTTACTCATGGTATTCATAGGAATTCAATAAGCCAAGGTAATCCCAGGACTAGTTCCTGCTCAAGAACCTGTGTCACACAAAAAGATAAGCATTCTATGTGGTGGTCTATCAGGAGTTTAGGTAATGGTCACCCATCAAATGAGGGATTTGATGGAGAAGTTGGTCTACTGGCAATCCCAGTGTCATATCAATAAAATAGGCAGCTGTTCCTGAGTCTCTGAACCTTGCTGAAAAATCCAGAATAAACCAGCATGAATTCCATGCTGGTCCAAGCTGGTTTTTACTGGTTCATGCTGGTATAGTGCTAGTATAGATGGGTGGCCAGCATAGTCATTATGTTATCAAGCAAAACAGGGCTGGTGTAGCTGGTTAACCAGTAGGATCTTGCTGGAAGGAGCTTTATGGGAACAACCTTTATTTTGCTTGTGTATGATTCTATGTAACACATTAATATAAGATTAAAACACAATATTGTCAGCGCACTCATCCGAAGCTCACCTTCGCGGCGCACTCTGGTGACGTCATTCCCTGTCGCATGACTTTTATACTCGGCACTGCTATTTAAGCATGCCGTTTATGCTGGATTCTCGCCAGATGATCTCTCGTCACTACGTCGCTTTCTCGAGTCACTCCTGCCAGCCTCCGGTCCGAGTGTTATCTGTGCCTCGCGTTTGCTATTTCCGTGTGGATTTTCCCGTCTCGGATTACCTTTTTTCCCTGTCATTCCTTACGTGAGTTTTTCTCTGCTGCCGGTTGTTTTGGTTCCGTTTTTTGCGCTCCGGTTATTGACATTTTCGGATTACCCTTTTTTCCTGTGTGGATTACTGCCCGTTTCTGATTGGATTATTTTTTTTCCCTCCAAGACTTTGCCTGGTTTCATTCTGTGCATTTATGTTTTCATATATAGACATTTATTACTATCCTTTATGTTAATAAATTTTCTTTTTTTGGACCCTGACCTGCGTTTGGGTTCTCCTTCAAGCACCCTCACCTGTGTCACTGATAGTATCATCTGGCCAATAATGAACCCAGCAGGATCTCTTGAGATGCAGTCCCAGCTCGACTCCTTGTCCAAATCCTCCGCTGCGCATGAGCGCCAACTCAAGGAGATAGCCGCATCCACCAATGAGCTCATTCGGCGCATGAGCATGCTCACCACGACACAGGCCTCCTCGCCCTTTACGAGGCCACCTGCCCAGCCCCCCCAACCCGTGGTTGAGCAGAACATAAACCCCATTCGGGAGCCACATCTGCCTCATCCCGAGCGTTTTTCTGGTGAGGCGGGACTTTGCCGTGCATTTTTGATGCAGTGCTCAGTGATCTTCGAGCTCCAACCCTCCTCCTTCCCTTCAGATCGGTCCAAGGTAGCATACGTTATCTCTTTGTTATCTGGGAAGGCCAAGATCTGGGCAACAGCAGAGTGGGAACGTCAGTCAGTCATCTGCTTCTCGTTCGATGCCTTTTCGGCTGAGCTGCGCAAGTTTTTCGACTCCACACTGCCTAAGATGGACGCCACTCGAGCCTTGTTCGAATCATCTCAGGGGTCCCGCTCAGTGGCTGAATATGCTGTGGATTTCCGCATGGCAGCTGGGGACAGTGGCTGGAACCCCACGGCGCTCTACGACGCGTTCTACCGCGGCTTGTCCCCCCAGGTGAAGGATGAACTCGCGGCCCGAGAACTCCCTCAAGAGCTTGACGACCTGGTTTGTCTGGCAACCAGGATCGATCGCCGTATCCAGGAACGAAGAGAGGAGGGTCGCCCAACCCGTTCCTGGCCTCCCAGAACCCCGAATGCCAAGCCCCCTGTCGAACCAGACAGGTCATATGGGCCTCCCAGAAACCCATATGTCAAGACCCGCTCGGAGTCTTACAGATCACACTCTCCTCCACCTCCACAGCCCATGGAGATAGGACGGCGTCTCCTGTCCGCAGCAGAGAAGGAGCGGCGCCGGGCCCACGACCTCTGTCTCTACTGTGGCAAGGCAGGACACTTTGCCTTCGCATGCCCAGCAAAAGACAGGGCTCGCCGTTGACGGAGGAGCCCGCGGCGAGCCTCTGGTGTTTAGCCTCCCCCAAGCCACTTCTCCGAGCCCGTTTCCAGATCAAGAGCCAGGAACATGATCTCGCGGTCTTCGTTGACTCTGGAGCTGACGCGGAGTTCCTTGATGAGGAGTTAGTGCGTCAGCTGGAGATCGAGACTGAACCTCTACCCGCCAGTCTCCAGGTACGGGCCCTGGATGGCCATATCCTTCACCGAGCTCGCTACCGCACCAAGCCCCTGCTGGTGTCCGTCACCAAGGAACACACGGAGTGGATCTCCTTCCTCGTTATCCCTTCGCCCCATGCACCAGTCATGTTTGGATTACCTTGGCTGCAGAAACATAACCCTCACCTGGATTGGTCCAGCGGCCGGGTCCTTGGTTGGGGGATCTACTGCCAGGCTCATTGCCTGACCACCTTGGCACCCCGCTTGTTATCAGTTAAGGAGGACCTGCCCCCCGATCTCTCTCTGGTGCCTGCTGAATACCATGATCTGGGACAAGTGTTCAGTAAAGCTTGTGCCACTTCCCTACCACCACACAGACCTTATG
This sequence comes from Tachysurus fulvidraco, assembly GCF_022655615.1. Lineage (NCBI taxonomy): Eukaryota > Metazoa > Chordata > Actinopteri > Siluriformes > Bagridae > Tachysurus > Tachysurus fulvidraco. Next base: position 8,988,416 of record NC_062539.1, read on the forward strand.
ACTGTGCTATCGACCTCCTGCCAGGCACTGCCCCCCCCCCCCCCCCCCCGGGGGGCACCTGTACCACCTATCCAAGCCTGAAAGGGAAGCCATGACCCAATATATACAGGAGTCCTTGGAGTCAGGCATTATCCGCCCGTCTTCATCCCCAGCCGGTGCAGGTTTTTTCTTTGTGGAGAAGAAGGATGGGACTCTACGACCCTGTATTGACTATCGGGGTCTGAACGCCATCACCATTAAAAATCGCTACCCGTTGCCTCTCATGGCCTCCGCTTTTGAGCTCCTTCAGGGGGCCACCATTTTCTCCAAGCTGGACCTTCGGAACGCCTATCACCTAGTCCGCATCCGTGAGGGCGACGAATGGAAGACCGCATTCAACACTCCCACTGGCCATTACGAGTACCGGGTGATGCCGTTTGGCCTCACCAATGCCCCAGCAGTATTCCAAGCACTGGTCAACGACGTTTTACGGGACATGTTAAACATATTTGTGTTTGTTTACTTGGACGACATCCTCATTTTTTCCCGCACACCTGAGGAACACATCCGTCACGTCCGTGCAGTGCTCCAGAGGCTTTTGCAGAACCAGTTATATGTCAAGGCTGAGAAATGTGATTTCCATGTCACGAAAACCACCTTCTTGGGTTTCATTCTGGCAGCAGGGAGTGTTCGGATGGATCCTGACAGAATCAAGGCTGTTCGGGACTGGCCCTGCCCTGGAACACGTAAGCAGCTCCAGCAGTTCTTGGGATTCGCTAATTTCTATCGGCGATTCATCCGGGGTTACAGCTCGGTTGCTGCACCCTTGCACCAGCTCACTTCTCCTCTTCAACCTTATTCTTGGGGGCCTCAAGCCGAGCAAGCCTTCAAGAAGCTGAAGCAGCTTTTTACCTCTGCCCCCATCCTCTCCTTGCCGGATTCCACGCGACAATTTGTGGTTGAGGTTGATGCATCTGATACCGGAGTTGGGGCCGTTTTGTCTCAAAGGGACGTCAAGGACAATAAACTTCACCCATGTGCTTTCTTTTCACACCGTCTCTCCTCGTCTGAACGTAACTACACTATCGGCGAACGTGAGCTACTGGCTGTCAAACTCGCCCTGGAGGAATGGCGGCACTGGCTGGAGGGTGCGGAACTACCATTTCTGGTCTGGACTGACCATAAGAATCTTGAATATCTCCGGACTGCCAAGAGACTGAAACCCCGACAGGCTCGTTGGGCACTCTTTTTCGGCAGGTTTAACTTTGTGCTGTCTTATCGGCCGGGAACGAAGAATGGGAAGCCAGATGCTCTCTCTCGTCAGTTCTCCCCCGATCCCGTCGAGGCCGTTGCTGAACACATTCTTCCCCCCTCTGTCACTGTTCGGGCGCTTCGACTCGGGATAGAGAGAAGGGTTCAGCAAGCCGTGTCTAACCTGCCGGTCCCTACTGACTGTCCTGAAGGCAAACTTTATGTCCCTGACCAGCTCCGTTCCCAAGTTCTTCAGTGGTGTCACAACTCTCGGCTTTTCTGTCATCCCGGTTTCCCTCGGACCCTATCGGTTCTCCAGCGTCGTTTCTGGTGGCCTTCGCTCAGACATGACGCACGGGAATTTGTCACTGCCTGCCCAGTATGTGCGCAACACAAGAGCTCTCGATCTCGCCCTGCCGGCCTCCTGCGGCCCCTGCCGATCCCTTGCAGACCTTGGTCCCACATCTCACTTGATTTCGTCACCGGCCTCCCTCTTTCTGATGGCTACTCCGCTATCCTCTCGGTGGTCGATCGCTTTTCCAAGCTCGTCCATTTTGTCCCCCTGACCAAACTCCCTTCAGCCAAGGAAACGGCGTTGCTCCTCCTCCAACACGTTTTCCGGCTCCATGGCATTCCCCGGAATATAGTCTCGGACAGGGGACCCCAGTTCACCTCCAATTTTTGGAAGGAATTCTGCCAGCTCTTAGGCGTCTCCATTAGCCTCTCCTCTTGGTTTCACCCCCAGTCCAATGGGCAGACGGAACGGCTCAACCAGGAGCTGGAGACGGGGCTCCGTCTCCTCTGTGCCGAGGATCATTCGTCTTGGGCCTCCAACCTTGTTTGGGTCGAGTATGCCCATAACTCTCTGCCTACTGCTGCCACGGGTCTTTCCCCTTTTCAGGCTGCCTATGGCTATCAGCCCCCATTATTCTCCACACAGGAGCTAGAAGCCTCAGTTCCCTCAGCCTTGGCCCTTGTGAGGCGCTGTCGTCGAGTCTGGAGAAGAGCCCGCCTCGCCTTGCTGAGATCTTCCCGGAGTTATGCTCGCTGGGCCAACCGCAGACGCCGCCCCGCTCCTCCTTACTGTGTCGGGCAACGGGTGTGGCTTTCCACCAAAGACCTCCCGTTGAAGATTGCATGCAGGAAGCTGGCTCCCCGTTTCATTGGACCGTTCCCTATATCTAAGGTTATCAATCCAGCTGCGGTCCGGCTCAAGCTGCCCAGAGTGTTTCGCATCCACCCCACCTTTCACGTTTCCAGGCTGAAACCTGTCCAGGCCTGTGCACTGGTTCCCTCCACCAGACCCCCTCCTCCCGCCCGGGTCATTGATGGCGGCCCTGCGTTTACTGTCCGTCGGCTCCTGCGCTCCAGACGCCGTGGGAGGGGTCTACAGTACCTGGTGGACTGGGAGGGGTACGGCCCTGAGGAACGCTCCTGGGTTCCGGCACGCCACATCTTGGACCCAGACCTCCTCTCCCAGTTCCATCGTGACCACCCCGACCAGCCTGGTGGGACGTCGTGAGACGCCCCGTGGAGGGGGGGTACTGTCAGCGCACTCATCCGAAGCTCACCTTCGCGGCGCACTCTGGTGACGTCATTCCCTGTCGCATGACTTTTATACTCGGCACTGCTATTTAAGCACGCCGTTTATGCTGGATTCTCGCCAGATGATCTCTCGTCACTACGTCGCTTTCTCGAGTCACTCCTGCCAGCCTCCGGTCCGAGTGTTATCTGTGCCTCGCGTTTGCTATTTCCGTGTGGATTTTCCCGTCTCGGATTACCTTTTTTCCCTGTCATTCCTTACGTGAGTTTTTCTCTGCTGCCGGTTGTTTTGGTTCCGTTTTTTGCGCTCCGGTTATTGACATTTTCGGATTACCCTTTTTTCCTGTGTGGATTACTGCCCGTTTCTGATTGGATTATTTTTTTTCCCTCCAAGACTTTGCCTGGTTTCATTCTGTGCATTTATGTTTTCATATATAGACATTTATTACTATCCTTTATGTTAATAAATTTTCTTTTTTTGGACCCTGACCTGCGTTTGGGTTCTCCTTCCCAGCACCCTCATCTGTGTCACTGATAAATATATTGGAATATATTTAATTATAAGTGTGTTATTTCTTTTGCTCCCTCTTTTTAATAAAGAACTGAAATAACAAAGCTCAAAAAGCTTTGAATAACAAAGAATAAAAACATTAAAAAAATCAAATTAAAGTGTCTCCACAAATTAAATATAGTAATACCAACAAATGTTGACTTCCCGGGCTCCATGAGGGAAGCAGCATATAAATCATACAGAATGAATGTTTTTGAAAGATATATAATCCATTTGTGTGTATATATATATATATATATATATATATATATATATATATATATATATATATATATATATATATAGTCTCAATTAAGAAGTAGTTAAGTCGTTTGTTTGTTTTTTTAGTAAAGCGGTAATGTGAAGAGATATTACCCAGCATCAGTGTTGCTATGCGACCTTTAAAGCAACTATGTTCATGCAGGTAAATGTAGTTCCTGCACTTTCCAAAAACTTTTCCTTACAGTGTTTATCGAAATTAGCATAAGTGCATGTGCTCCAGATCATCATGTTTTTGCCACCGTAATTAGGATTTTGTTTTGGGGTAAATAAAAAGCTTCCGCTTCTACACGACGAATCTGCTGATCACTGGGAATCAGAATGTTTTTGTCATGAGCAACGAACCACCGCGGGAGCGTCGCCCTAGAGACGCGTCTCCGGAGTACTAGCGCTCTTCCGCACTACACTCCCCATCAGCCACCTCGCCTCCTGATTACACCACCACCTGTTTCTCATTTCCCATTCACATAAATACCACGCTTCTACTCCATACCGGTGCGAGGTCTCGACTTGTGTTACTACAGTCATTCTGAGTGTTTCCTGTGTTCTGTTTTCTGGTTATTACTTCTGCTCTCTCTTCCTGACTTTCTGATTGTTTGCCGCCTGCCCCGACCTTTTGCCTGTCCCCGATTCGGATTCTGCTCTCTCTCTGATATTGTGTTTTGCCGGTTCTGACCCCCCGCCTGTTTGACTCCGATCTGTTTTTATATTTAAATAAACTCTGCTGCAAATGGATCCCCAGCAGTATGCCTCCTCGTCATTACAGGAGACCTCGCCGATCGAGAATCCAGCAGCCATCGCTTAGCTCTCCACTCAGATCACCGGCCAGGCCCAGCAGCTCACCGGTCATCACCAGCAGCTGACACGCCTCACTCAGCTCACACAGGAGCTTGCTGCGGCTCTACAAGGGCTACAGGGAGCCACCGCCGCACCGACTCCCCCAACACCAGCAGCGGCTCCCCAGGCCGCGCCTTACCCAGCTCCTGCTGTCACCGGACCCCGTCTCACCTTCCCAGAGAAGTTTAGCGGTGAACCCGGAGGGTGCCGGGGCTTTTTGATGCAGTGCTCGCTGTTTGTTGTGCAGCAACCAACCCTGTACGCTACAGAAGACAGCCGCATAGCCTTCGTCTGCTCCCTGCTCACAGGTAAGGCATTGGATTGGGCCACCGCGGTGTGGAGAGAGAACGCCTTCCCCTTGTTCGCGGCATTCCTCACCCAGTTTCGTATGGTCTTTGACCACTCCGCCTCTGGGGAGAGTGCGGAGGAGCGCCTGCTGGCCGTGTCGCAGCGCGATCGCACCGCGGCGGAGTATGCCCTAGCGTTTCGCACTCTCGCCACCAAAGCAGGCTGGGAGGAACGCCCACTGCGACTGCTCTACCGCAAGGGTTTAAATCCTAACCTCCGAGCTTAACTGGCCTGTCGAGATGAGGGACGGAGCCTATCCGAGTTCGTGGATCTCTCCATCCAACTGGATAATCTCATGCGCTCCCGGCGAGCCCGAACCCCTCCGCGCACCGTCACACGCGCCGAATACCCCAAGCCCATGCAGGTCGACTACACGCACCTCACGCCGGAGGAACGAGAGCGCCGCTTCCACCTCTGCCTCTAATGCGGAGAACCGGGACACCGACTGCCAACCTGCCCAACCCGACCACCGCGACGACGGGATAACCTGGTGAGTCAACGCTCCGTCACCCCCCGATCGCCGAACTGCGCCCGAATCAGTGTGCAGCTCGAGATTCACGGGGAGAGTGTGGAAGTCCGTGCACTCATTGACTCAGGTGCAGCTGGTAACTTCATGTCTTGGGATTTTGTTCACACTCATAACGTTCTGATGATTCCTTCTGTGTTTCCCTTAGCAGTGGAGGTGATAGACGGACGACCGTTAAAAGAAGGACACATCACACACCGCACCAAAAATCTCATCCTGCAGGTGGGGAACCAGCATCAGGAGCGTCTCTTCTTCCACATCATCCACTCCCCCTGGCACGCCCTCATTCTCGGCCTACCATGGCTTCGACTCCACAACCCGACCATCTCCTGGACTGATCTGCACATCACCGGCTGGGGCAGCGCTTGTGACACACACCGCTGGGACCAAATGGAGCCGTGCCAGCTTAACACCACAGGCACTGCGCCAATCACCTCTGACATCTCCAATCTCCCCGACGAGTACCTAGACCTTGCGGAGGAATTTAGTAAAGTCAAGGCCACGGAGCTGCCCCCACATCGCGCCTGTGACCGCGCCATCGACCTACTGCCAGGAGCTACACCACCCAGAGGGAGAATTTTTCCCCTTTCACAAACGGCGTCTGCGGCCATGAACGAATATATCTAGGAAGAACTAAAGAAAAGATTCTTTCGTGCTTCCGTGTCCCCGGCGTCATCGGGGTTCTTCTTCGTTAAGAAAAAAGACGGGGGGCTCCGACCCTGCATTGACTACAGAGCCCTCCACAACATAACCGTGAAGTTTCGGTACCCCCTGCCGCTCGTGCCGTCAGCTCTGGAGCAACTCCGCCGCCCGCGGTAATTCACCAAGCTCGACCTCTGCTGCCCGTATAATCTCATCTGCATCAGACAGGGAGACGAGTGGAAAACCACCTTCTCGACCCAATCAGGCCACTACGAATATTTGGTCATGCCGTTCGGCCTATCGAACAGTCCAGCGGTCTTCCAATCATTCATTAACGATGTGTTCCGGGACATGCTCAACCGCTGGGTATTTGTTTACATCAACGACATTCTCATCTACTCGGAAAGCAAAGAGGAACACATCAGACACGTGAGGGCAGTATTGCAGTGTCTCATTTAGCACCATCTGTACGCAAAGGCGGAGAAGTGCGAGTTTCATCAGACCGCAACGTCCTTCCTGGGGTACATCATCTCGGCAGAGGGGGTCGCCATGGATGACACTAAAGTGCAAGCAGTGCTGCAGTGGCCCAAGCCATGGACGATCAAGGAGCTACAACGCTTCCTAGGGTTCGCCAATTTCTACCGCCGCTTTATCCGTGGCTTCAGCACCATCACGGCACCACTCACCTCGATGACACGACAAGTATCCGCTCAACTCACCTGGTCGCCGGAGGCGCACTTGGCATTCAGGCAGCTGAAGGAGAGTTTCACCTCAGCCCCGATCCTCCACCACTATGATCCGAACCGGCCGTTCACCGTCGAGGTGGACGCCTCCAACACGGGAATCGGCGCCATCCTTTCCCAGCGTCAGGGACCCGCCGACAAAATGTTCCCATGCGCCTACTTTTCCCGTAAACTGACCCCTGCAGAACGTAACTACGACGTGGGAGATCGTGAACTTCTGGCAATGAAAGCAGCGTTTAAGGAGTGGCGGCATTGGCTGGAAGGCGCACAGCACCCATTTACTGTCCTCACGGATCATCGTAACCTGGAGTACCTGCGTTCTGCCAAATGCATGAATACACGCCAGGCCCGGTGGGCTATGTTCTTCACCCTGTTCCAGTTCACCGTGACGTACCTACCGGGGAGTAAGAACGTCAAGGCCGACGCCCTGTCACGCATGCACCGAGAGTCGGCCCAACACAACCCCACCGAGCCAATCCTGCCCGAGACTCGAATCCTAGCGCACATTCAGTGGGACATTATGACCGAGATCACCGACGCCAACGCCCAAACGCAACCTCCGATCGAGTGCTCAGCCGGCAAAACGTACGTGCCAGAGCACCTGCGCACTCCGCTCCTGACTCTACTGCACATGAGTCCGGCCTCCGGCCACCCCGGCATAACCACGACAACCCACCTGGTCCAGAATGAGTTCTGGTGGCCGTCGCTGAACGCAGACACACGCAAGTATGTTCACGGCTGCGCGGCATGCCACGCCTCCAAGGCTTCTCATCAGCTACCCGTGGGCTTGCTGCAACCTCTGCCAATCCCACAGCGTCCCTGGTCACACATAGCGTTGGACTTTATCACAGATCTGCCTCGATCCAACAACTACACCACCATTCTGACCGTTATCGACCAATTCTCGAAAGCCTGCCGGTTAATCCCACTAACCAAACTTCCCACCGCCTTCGAGACCGCGGAGATGCTATGTAACCAAGTTTTCCGCTTTTATGGCCTTCCAGAAGATATCGTCTCGGACCGAGGTCCTCTGTTCACCTCACGGGTCTGGAAGGCCTTCTTCAAGCGAATCGACATTAACATCAGTCTCACTTCAGGGTACCACCCCCAATCTAACGGTCAGACGGAGCGCCTCAACCAGGAGATTGTCCGTTTTCTCCGAACATACTGTCACCACAGTCAGAACGAGTGGAGCCGGTATCTGATGTGGGCAGTATACGCGCAAAACTCTCTCATTAAACCCACCACCGGCCTGACACCCTTTCAGTGCGTCCTCGGGTACCAACCTCCCTTGTTCTCCTGGTCCGACACGCCCACCGACCTACCAGCCGTTAACGACTGGTCCCGACGGAGCGAAGAAACGTGGGCCGTGGCCCACCGACAACTACGGAGAGCCGTCCGAACGCAAAAAACCCAGGCTGACGGACATCGCCGGGAACACCCTGAGTACCAACCCGGCCAGTGGGTTTGGCTCTCGACCCGCGACATCCGGCTCCGCCTACCTTGCCGTAAGCTCAGTCCCAGGTACGTGGGCCTGTGAGTCCTCAAACGTATTAACCCCGTCGCATACCGCCTCTCACTACCAACCTCCTACTGCATCTCACCCACCTTCCACGTTTCGCTGCTGAAACCGGCCGTTGAGCCGAGTGAGGATCCGGAATCCACCACTGCCCCGCCTACGCCACCGCCGCTGATGGTCGATGGCGAAGAAACGTATCAAGTCCACGAACTGCTTGACTCCAGATGCCGAGGGGGCCACAAATGGATCCCCAGCAGTATGCCTCCTCGTCATTACAGTTTTCATACGTGAGGTACCTGGATGACGGCTGCATGGCAGTTGTTCTAACTAGCGATATTCAGGTCTTTAACTATGACATGTTTGACCAAACTCAGGTTTATTGGGTAGCTACGATGGAAGCAAGACTTCTTCAGGGCACAAATACTAATGCATAAATGTAAGTAACTTAAGCAGTAGCTGTTTTATCGTAACTCTTTCCTTGTACAATATATACAAATGAGTGATATATAGTTTTGGTCCTTATTTTGTGTCTATAATTTTTCAGAGAATGAAGAAGACGTAGAGTAGGAGTTGTCTAAAGGCAAACGACTCCGGGTAGCACCTCTTAAAAAAACATGGCCACCACATACTACTTGTTACTTGCTAAAAGAGAGAGCAGAAGCTAAGACCAAAAATGTGTGTTGTAAAGGTTATATTGTGTAACGTTATTTGTGCACATGTGTAAATTACAGTGTGATGGCAAATGTCATTGTCTTATAAATATATGTTTTTCTTTATTAAAAAGTGAATTGCAATTCTCTAGAAAATCGTCTTGGTCTTTATTTAACTATGAATATGCAAGAAATGGGATTTGTTGTGGTCTTGCTGGGATTATACTAGCATCCAAAAGACAACATATGTTGACCAGCACACCAGCAGCTCAGGCTGGTTGGCCAGCACACCAGCATCTCAGGCTGGTTGGCCAGCACACTGGCAACCAGCACCTAATGCTGGACTACCATACCACCATCCCAGGCTGGTCGGCCAGCACACCAGCAACCAGCACCTAATGCTGGACCAGCATACCACCATCCCAAGCTGGTCGTCCAGCACACCAGCATCCCAGGCTGGTCGGCCAGCACACCAGCAACTAGCACTTAATGCTGGACCAGCATACCACCATCCCAAGCTGGTCCCAGCATGCAAAACATACCTTATGCTGGACCAGCAATGCTGTTTTTTTTAGCAGGGAAGGCTTCCTGGATCATTTAGTGATCCACCTTCCTAGGAGGTTCTTTGTCTTTTTACATCATGAGATACCTTATATGTCAATGGCTAGACTCTCCACAATACAAGCATCTACTTTCACATCTTTAGATCTCCCTTTCATGAAGAGAATGTCCAGGAGTACCTAAGTGTATAGGTTCCTATAACAACACCTCAAATTCAGAACAAGTGATTTTGAAATATAGGCACATATGTCCATATTTATTGTCAATATTTTATTTAGAGTATCAAGGATAAATATATGGTTTCAAAATGGAATTGGTACTGCTAGCAATGTGTTGCATGCTAAGGAAGGGCACCCTCTGGTGGCAAGGAGGTAAAATGTGGGCTGATCTGACAATAACCTAACCTCTAACCCATAGAAATCTGTTTAACACAAAACAAACAAACAAACAAAAAAACACACACACACATTGGACACACCAGTGAGAAACACTGTTGTCTTTACACCCTTTACTTTTAGCTTGACTCAAACCAGGTACTGTATGAGGAGATGGATCAGGACAGCTCCACCATATGGGCTTTTTGTTCTACAGTGAGAGCTAGGTTATGGGGGCAGCCATTCCCCTGAACTGAGACTGTTTATAATTTTTGCAAATTATATATAATTTGCAAATCTTTTGTCTGACCATCTAACCCAGCTGGATCTGCACAAACTCTGAACAGCTGGAGCTTAAGTGTTCAAAAAATGACAAGGATGGCTAACTATGCATATTTCATAAGGAAACAACCCATTTTTGGCTAAACAAAACTTATTTTAAAAACAAATTAGCATGTTAACAACTGTGAATGTTTATATTTGCAGTAAACTTGATCAAATATTGATCTACAAAAGTTCATCAAAAGTATTATCCTGAAAGTATTTTCACTACAGTGGCCAGCGATTCTTCAGGTGGACTCCCCAGGGCAGACACAGTTTCCTGCTATATTCAATGGTTAAGGCCACCTCTCTGCTTTTTTCCACAAACCTCTCCTTAACTCTGATGTACCGCCGGTGATCCAGTAAGTGGCTACATCTCGCCATGCGCGACAAAGTCACCACTGAGCTATAGAGCATGCTAGATGCAGACCTCATTGAGCCCATTAATGCTTCCCCTTGGATCTCAAATCTTGTGATTGTGCAAAAATGATCTGGGGCATATGTCTCTGTGTTGACCTTCGGGGGCCTAACAAGGCTGTGGTGCCAGACAAATACCCATTGCCAACAATTGAGGAATGCTCTTCTGTGGCTCTTTAGAGTTCACAAAGCTGGACCTTAAGCAAGGTTACATACAGATAGCCCTGCACAAGGACAGCAGAAACGTGACTCCTTTCAAGACTCACATGGGGTTGTTTCATTTTAAAAGGATTCCTTTCAGTTCAGCACCTAGTTGTCAGAGCAGTCCTGTCTGAGCTGCATGATGGCACTGAAAGGACTATTGCTTTTGCTTCACAGACTCTGAGTACTGTGGAACAGAAATACTCTGTGGGAGACAGAGAGGCATTTGAGCGTGTGAGCGCTGGCACATTTGCTTACATGGAAGATCCTTTACTCTCAGAACAGTCCACCTGCTCTCACTACCCTCATGTCCTCTGCTGAAATGAGCCATAAGCCCCTCAGCCTTCACCAATGGGCTGAGAGTTTGAATCAGTACAACTACCAGCTGTTGTTCACACTCAGAAAAGACAATGTGGTTGCAGATTTCCTGTCATGTTTACATTTATGTACATTTACATTTATGGCATTTATGGCACTCTTATCCAGAGTGACTTACAACTGAGCAACTGAGGGTTAAGGGCCTTGCTCAGGGGCCCAGCAGTGGCAGCTTGGTGGACCTGGGGTTCGATCTCATGACCTTCCGATCAGTAGCCCAACACCTTAACCACTGAGCTACCACATCCACATGTTCAACTGTGTAGCCAACTAGCACAGCCAAGCCTAGCACAACCAAGGAGCCAGAGTCAGATATATAGAGTGATCTTGTGCAGTTAGTTTTTGAGCCCTTACAGGCTGCAGTGTCTCTTGAAAAACTTGAGTGAGAGTCTGCAGGAGACAGACTCTTTGTTAATCTCAGCACCTACATTTAGTTGTCCTACGGCTGTCCTTCTTGGGTGAGCACTGACCTGACACCTTCCTCACAAGTCAGGGCAGAACTGGCATGTTGGGGTGTCATGCATTGCACGGGGGCATCTGCCAGTCATTTGTCTGTCCTTTAGGGTGTGGGGGCTGTCAATGGCACACAAGGGTCACTTGGGGATAGTAACGATTATTCTTCCTTTTGAGGGGAGTATTTGATGATGACACTGGCCTTTTGTTTGCAGTTAGCTAGCATATACAGTGTCCAGGTTGAGAGCTTGGTACTTAAGATGCTGTGTGCTGCTTTAACTACCCGACACACTTCCTTGCAGTTACATATGTAACCTGAGACGTTTTTCTACACTTCAGTGAGTCATTAAGCCAAATTTGTTACAGGTGGTGTAATTTCCTTTAAATATTTGTGTCTTACCATATTTTATGTTTACAGTCTAATCTGGTAGGAATAGTCCAGAAGTACCTTTATTGGGATATTTTCTAAGGGTAAAGGTGGTGTTACAGAGTTTCTTCCTTTTTTGTATGCGCCACCTGGACACACCCACTGATACTCAGTACCAGTAATAGAAATCAGCTCTTTCCTCTTTCCTTTTCTACATTGGTAGTCACAATGAAGTTAGTGAAGATGTAGGGAGTGAAACAGGAGGATTAGCTTCTGAGATATCAAACCTCTCTCTAACAGTTAAAGGATTTCAAATGGAAATGTATTCCCTTAAAGGTGCTTTTTGTTTTGTCAGTGAGATCAGTAAATAGAGCAAGGTTGTTCCTAGTAGTTGTAAATCAGCAATCTGAATAGATAAAAACATGTCTGCTTTGGTTGTTGGCCAATTTTGAGCAAGGGTTTGTGAACAGTTTGGACTGTCAGACTGAGTTTGTGGCAATGCTCAGTGTTGTTCTCTTTGGACCTGCCTGAAGCTGGTAGATAGCAAAGGCAAACAAGATCCACAACACAGTACAACTTAAACAACCATTCTTGTGTGCATTCTTTCCAACTGACTAGCTAAAAAAAAAGAAATGTAAAAATACTTTGAGAAACTATTCTCTCCAATGGTTATGGACTGTTGACTAAAGGAATTAAGGTTTTTCCATTTCTCCATTAGTCTTTTGAGGAACATATGAGTAACCAGCATAGGGAGAATCTGAATGGCCTACAGTAAGCCCTTAACTGGTTTTCGATAATCAGTGAATGATGGTATCAAACTGCAACATCTGCCCATGTTCCAACAACTCTCACACAAGTGGTCTTCCGTATGCTCAGATAAGCTGAGGAAGATAAACAATCACCCATTAAATCATTGACAATATTCCAATAATGTGCAATGTGTTTCTCCTAAAAAAGGACACCACTAGGAGAGAGAGAGAGATAGAGAGAGAGAGAGAGAGAGAGAGAGAGAGAGAGAGAGAGAGAGAGAGAGAGAGAGAGAGAATCATAGAACTCTCAAGCCTCCTATTCAGTGTGAATTGTGCAAAAACACCTCAGGACTTTTACCCTATTAGCCTATTATTCATGACATTTTAGAATTCATGTACGGTGCTTAAGTCAGGCTGTTGGCAGGTAAAGATGGAGGAGAACAGCTAAGAAAAGATTGCACTTGGCCTCTTTCATTCTTGATTATGCCCTTTCCAAAAGTACATGGAGAAGGTACTGGGTTGAGTTGAGAGGCTTAAAGCCCTTGAAGCAGGAATTTGCAAGATACAAAGAGCTAACCTTACCCCAATCAATAAATTTTTTATGCTAAATGCTAATTTTTAAAATGCTATGTGTGTGAGGCATGTCACAAAAATCAGCTGGTAAATCTTCTGACTATCCCAAAACCTTCATTATACTATCATTAATCAAGGTTCCCTTTGAATGAATTGTTATGTACCAGCAGAGCATTGCTTTACTCTTTCCACTACACCTCAGCACTCAGTGTGGTGGAGGCACCCATCCATGTTATCTCTTCAGTCAGAACCCCAAAAGAGATCCTGACTGACCAGAGCATGTCTTTTGTGTTATGTGCTTTTTATACTTTTTATAACATATATATACATTCATTCATTCATTTTCTACCGCTTATCCGAACTACCTCGGGTCACGGGGAGCCTGTGCTTATCTCAGGCGTCATTAGGCATCAGGGCAGGATACAACCCATCGCAGGGCACACACACACACACTCTCATACTACAGACAATTTTCCAGAGATGCCAATCAACCTACCATGCATGTCTTTGGACCAGGGAAGGAAACCGGAGTACCCGGAGGAAATCCCCAAGGCACAGGGAGAACATGCAAACTCCTCACACATAAGGTGGAGGCGGGAATCGAATCCCGACCCTGGAGGTGTGAGGTGAACGTGCTAACCACTAAGCCACCGTGCTTGTGTGTATATATATATATATAGGAAAGAGGAAAGTACAAAATATAGAGGAAAGTACAAAAGTCTGAGAACATTAGTCTAATTTAGCTGTATACATAACTCCTATTTAGCACTTGGGTGAAAAGTAGAATCTTTGAAATATTTGCATCATTTCTTAGTATTTGGAATTTTACTTTTATCTATAGCAAGAGTTTTAGATCAAATCCATTGGTTGAATACCTGCTTCAATAGAAGGGAATCTTTTGTACAAAGCATTTAACATGGTCAGTAACAAAAATGTAGGTATTCACGCAGTGAAAAGTGCAGTTCCCTTTCGAGGGGAATGCTTCTTTGAGGAAGTTGTGTCTGAAGCTCTGTGTGCACACACACATTTTAATGGCCTGGAAAGGACACGTGACAGAGTAATTACTCGCCAGTAAGTCCATATAAGGGCATCTACGTCACACTGCTCCAGATTTCTTTGTCTTCAGGAAGCGCTCTGTGTATGTGTGTCGTTTGTCACTGTCTTTCCAGTGCAGGGAGAGAAAAAAAAAATAGGGAAAGCTAGGCGAGGGACATAAATATGTTACAGTCTAAGCACTTTAAGCAATGCGTGCATCCGTGCCCCCGCTTTATCACGGGGGACAACTCGCATTCTCTTTGTGTTGTGTGTTTGGGAGAGGAGCATGCACGGTCAGCTCTCGAGGGAGCCGGCTGCGTGCATTGTGAGGATTTCCCTCTGCGCACTCTCTGATCCCGCCTGGCTGTATTTTCCAAGCAATCAGCTGCACCTCGTGGTTTTGGTCCTGCATCCGCCGAGGCGATCACGGGGTTCGCAGGTCGAGTTAGCGGAGGCGGAGCAAGAGACAGGTGTTTCCCTTTCTCTTGCCCTCTCCCCTGACTCCATTCGCTCAGTCTTGGGAGCTCGCGCTGCGATTTCTCCCGACCCATAAGAGAGCATGCTGCTTTCCGCATCGAGCTCGATGTGGGCGGGGACGTGCTTTCCCTCTCGGTAAAGCCAAACGAGAGAGAGCAATCAGTCGCATTCGAGGAGCTCCTCGAAGTGGTGACATGTGCAGTGGGTAGGTTGAATTTGGATTGGCCTGAAGAGGACGTTGGTGTCACCCGTTCTAAGTTAGACGACCGCTTTCTGACTTCAGGCAACAGGCCACCTGCACACAGGCGACTGCCGTTTTTTCCTGACCTCCATGCTGAGGTGTCGAGGTCCTGGAAGAATCCATTTGCGGCGTGTGTTTTTTCTCCAGCCATGTCTGATTATTCAGCCATCATAGGGCTTGAAAGCCATGGCTATGGGGCGATGCCTAGGGTTGAAGAGACGCTCGCAGGCTATCTCTCACCTACATCGTCTGCATGGAGGAGACCTGCCCTTCCTTCCAAGCCCTGTAGGACCACCTCAGCCCTTGTGGGTAAGTCTTATACAGCGGCAGGCCAGGCAGGTGCGGCTCTGCACACCATGGCCATTTTGCAGGCCTACCAGGCTGACCTATTGGCAGAGCTTGATAGTGGGGAGGAATTGGGACCTCAGGCAATATCTGAGCTCCGCCCAGACACTGACCTTGCACTCCATGACACGAAGCAGACGGCTTCATAGGCCGTTCAATGGCTGCACTAGGCACCTGTGCGGAGAGGCACCTGTGGCTCAATTTAACCGGCATAAAGGAAAAGGGTAAATCCTTTCTCCTGGACGCCCTGGTGTCACCCCAGGGTTTGGTCGACAATGCAGTGGATACTGTCGTCGACAGACACCAGGAGGTGAAACAGTGGCATTCAGGGAGTTTCTCCCTCGCCGTGTCGAGCAGCCTGGGCCTTCATCTAGCCACTCCCTGCCCCCTACTAGTTCGCTTAGGGCAGTGAAAAAGGTTAGCGTAGCGGCCTGTACCCCCCCTGTCTAAGACTAGGGAGGCTGGTCAGCGTACCCGGGCCCAGACCCGTCAGGGGAGAGGGGACCTTAGGTCCGTTATTTCAGCCAGGCGGGCCACAAAGGAGTCCATCTTTGTCGTTTCGGGGGGCAGTGGGGCCTGTCTCGGTTCCCCGTTTTTTTCCCGGGTTAGTGCCTACCAGTGCACTGTTTCAGGGCACCCGAAAAGGTCTGTGTGAGGCTGACGCCACTGTCAGGCAGCCTGGCAGCGTGGAAACTTCTGCCAGGGGTGTCACAGTGGGTCCTGGACACTGTAGAAAGAGAGTACAGGATCCAGTTTTCCTCCCATCCCCACAGGCTTCCAGGGCGTGTTGCCCACGATCGTGGGCGTGCACCAGGCAGTGTTCCTCCAAGAGGAACTCCGCTCGCTTCTGGAGAAAGGTGCCATAGAGCATGTTCCCCTCCCAGAGCGGGACTCCGGCTTTTACAGCTGATATTTTGTTGTTCCCAAGAAGAACGGGGGGCTGCGTCCGATTTTGGACCTGTGGGCCTGAACTGTACTCTGAAGATCTACAAGTTCAAGATGCTCATGCTCAAGGTGATCGTGTCCCAGATCAGATCCGAGGACTGGTTTGTGACGATCGACCTCAAAGATGCTTATTTTCACATAAGCATTCTGCCAGAACACAGGAAGTTCCTCAGTTTCACTTTCGGGGGCAAAGCGTACCAGTATCGTGTCCTTCCTTTTGGCTTGGCCCTTTCACCCCGTACATTTACGAAGTGCATGGTTGCTGTCCTGGCACCGTTGTGTTTCCAGGGCACCCTTGTACTGAATTACCTTGACGACTGGCTCATTCTGGCCCATTTGGAGGCTATGGCAGCCAGTCATCAAGATGCTGTGCTTACCCACATGAGGTCCTTAGGCCTGAACCCAGGAAAGTGTGTGATTGCTCCCTCTCAGAGAACCTCCTTGCTGGGGGTAGTTTGGGATTCCAACACGATGCGGGCACATCTGTCTCCCGCTTGGGTGGCCTCCATCTTGGCAGCTGTGGTCTTACTCTTCTTATGTGGAAAAGACCCCGGGTCTTGGCCTTGGGTCCCATTCTAGGGGCGTGTCACCGTCGCAGGACTCTATGGGAGGGCCCCTGTCTCTCATGGCACATACATTGCCTGGAGATGAGGGCTGTGTTTCTTGCATTGAAACACTTTCTCCCACACCTCAAGGGCTGCCATGACCTAGTGCGGACAGACAGCACTGTGGTGGTAACCTATATCAATCATCAGGGCGTTCACACCCCCTGTTCAGGTTGGCGTGGCAGATTCTGCTCTGCACTGAGAGCATTTTTTATCCCAGGGCGTGTAAATCGGGAGGCAGACTTCCTGTCGAGGCAGGTGCTGAGGCCCACGTGGTGGAGCAAATCTGGCAGATTTTTGGCTGGGCAGAAGTGGATTTGTTCTCCTCTGAGGAGTCGACCCACTGTCCACTGTGGTTCTCCCTCTCTCATCCGGCCCTGTTGGACCTGGATGCCCTGGTATGGATGTGGCCAGGCTCCGTCTGTACGCCTTTCCCCCAGTGGCTCTGCTCCCACAAGTCCTAGCCAGAGTGCGCCACAACCGGGTCAACCTTCTCCTAGTTACCCCTCGTTGGCCCTCTCGATTTTGGTTCACGGACCTAGTCTCCCTCCTGAACAGCACTCCATGGGAGGTTCCCATCAGGAGGGATCTCCTCTCTCAGGCGCAGGGGGCAATTCTTCACCCCCACCCCAAGATGTGGAAGCTTTGGGTCTGGCCCCTGAGGGGGACCAGCTCCTAGATGCAGGCCTCTCAACTAAAGTGACAGAGACTCTGCTGAATGCTAGGGCTCCCTCCACTAGGAAGCTGTATGCTCTGAAGTGGAGGCTTTTTCGCCTCTGGTGTGTCAAGCACTCTCAGGATCCAGTTCACTGCCCAGTTGGTACAGTGCTGAAATTCCTGCAGTCTTGCTTTTCTCGGGGCCTGTCCCCATCTACTCTAAAGGTGTACGTGGCCACGGTCGCCGCAAACCATGAACCTGTCCTTGGGGCCTCCTTGGATAGGCACCCTTTGGTCTCTCGCTTTCTGCGTGGTGTCAGGTGGCTGAGGCCTTCCTCTAGACCACGCCCTCCTTTCTGGGACCTCTCTGTGGCTCTGGAGGGGCTGCTGGAAGCCCCCTTTGAGCCCATGGAGTCAGCCTCCGAGAAGTTTCTGACCCTGAAGTCGGCTCTGCTTCTTGCCTTGGCCTCTCTCAGGAGAATCGGTGATTTGCAGGCTTTGTCAATCACCCCCACCTGCCTAGAATTTTCCAAGGCTATCCTGCACCCCAGGCCGGGATATGTCCATAAGGTGCCCAGGATGGCGGGTTGTCCAATCATTCTGCAGGCCTACTGTCCCTCACCCCATGAGTCAGCGGAACAGGGGAGGCTGCATTCGCTTTGCCCGGTAAAGGCCCTGAGGACCTACGTCCACCCCTCTAGCTCGTGGCGTAACTCCTCTGCCCTTTTTGTCTGTTTTGGGGGCCGGAATAGGGGTGATCCGGATTCCAAACAGCGCCTGGCGCACTGGGTGGTGGAGGCCATTACTCAGGCCTATGGGGTGCGCGGTCATGCCTCACCTCTCGGCATCAGGGCCCACTCCACTAGGGGTATCGCCTCATCCAGTGCCTTGGCCAGGGATGTCCCCATTGAAGATATTTGTGCTGTGGCAGGATGGTCCTCTCCACACGCATTTATCAGATTCTATGATCTGGACTTGGACCCCACTCCAGGGTCCCAGGTACTGCGGGGCCTATGATGTGCTGTTCTCAGTTTGCTCGTGCTCTTTCACAGGCACAGTCATCGACCGGTGCGTGGCGGCGTGGGCGTTCCCATAGCGTCAGCACTGATGCAGCATCGGGTTCCCTCGAAAGGGAACTACACCAGGTTACGTATGTAACCCGGTTCCCTGTGAAGGGAACAAGACGCTGCGTCGCTGGCCACGCCCCAGGCGTCCGTTCGCGCTTCCTTCCGACAAATAGAAGCTGGATCAGTGTGATGTAGATGCCCTTATATGGACTTGCTGCGAGTAATTACTCCGTCACGTGCCCTTTCCGAGCCTTTAAAATGGCGTGTGTGCACACAGAGCTTCAGACACAACTTCCTCAAAGAAGCATTCCCATAGCGTCAGCCATAATATGGCCACATTAAGGAATGAATTGTTTTGCCTTTCCATGAAAGATCAGGATAAATGCTTCACAACTGACTGCCTTTCTTGCTCATTAGCTTTCAGTCCACCAGCAAACCATCTCTGGGCTCCAGGTGGGCAGACAACCAGCAGCTAGGAAACTTTTTAAACTGTCTCATAATGTGATATTATAGATGATGTCATAAGCACAATGTAATTCTAGTTCAAAGTCATTTATAAATTAGCTTATTTAACAAAAAACATGCTTCTGAAAATGGATGTGATGTGAGTTTTTGTATGAAAATTCCAAAAACATACAGTGGTTTGAAATATAGACATATATATATTTAATTTATAGAAATTTAATCTTTGGGAATATAAAACTGCCTGTACACTTTATTTACATGTAGAGGAAACTCAGAGATCTATATGGTGATATGGTTTGTTTTGGATAATAAATTGCATAATAATACACAGAACCCATAAGAGCCCCAAAATAATCCATTTTAGTGTCAAATAAGCACCTTGCAACCTAAATAATAATAATAATAATAATAATAATAATAATAATAATAATAATAACAATAATAATAATAATAATAATAATAATAATAATAATAATAATAATAATAATAAAGTGTGTTGTGTTTATATTAATCAAAAACTATTGCAGAATTTACTTTATTAATTTAGTCCCCTACTTTAGAAAGAAGTGAAAATTTGGAAATGAAGAAATCAGCAATTATGGGATGGTTTTATTGAAGCTGTTGAAATGGTAATAACATTCCTGGATATATGTCATTCATGTGATTATATACTGTATGTTAAAACAGTGTTATGTAACTAAATGCTTTAGCTGATTCTTAGCAAAGGTTTATGTAAATGTAAGGATGATTCTACAAAAACTGTGTTTACATGTGTTTATCAGTGGACCGCTCCACACTTGACAGCATTGCATTCATCTAAAAGAGATTTATCTACCACTCTTTTTTTCAGCTAGACACACTATAGATGTTTCTGAGAGGAACAAAGGCTGGAGGGGAGCCCTGAAAACACAAGAGTATGCATTCATCAACCTCACCACTTTCTCACAGTACTAAACACCTTGCTTTGTCTGTCTCTCTGACTACTTCTTCCACTTTCCCAATTTATATGTAAATGTAAGGGTTCTTGACAAACGGCAAGCCAGCGGCAGTTTATTTGAACTCCTCAGCGGTCTAAAAATCCAAAATATATGCCATGAGTCCTTGATTTCAAGCATGGCTAAATAATCATATGCATTTTTTATTCTAAAAGTAAGAATTCAGAAATAACCACAGTTTCACTTTTCCACTAAAGCTTCCAAGTACTCTATCTATTTCTGTTTAATAAAACTGAATGCTTATGTAATACATGAAGAGTAATCACAGAGTGACTTCACAGTTTTTCACAAAAGATACTTATAAATATACAGTGTTGTGAAAAAGTGTTGGCCCTTTGATTTTTTTTTTGCATGTTTTTCACACTTTAATGTTTCAGATCATCAAGCAAATTTAAATATTAGTAAAAGATAACACAAGTAAACACAACATGCGGGTTTTTAACTAAAATTTTAAATTTTTGTTATTGTCAGGATCCAGCTCGGACTTTGGCCATGTGCGTTTGTTTATGTATTGTGTCACGTGTCTGCCCCGCCCTCGTCTCTTCCACCCTGCCTCTGCACACCTGTTCCTGATGTGTTGATTATCTTGCGTATTTAACCGTGCCCCGTTGCCCATGTTTCAGCTCCTTCCAAAGATGCTCAATAGGATTGAGGTCAGGGCTCATAGAAGGCCACTTTAGAATAGTCCATTGTTTTCCTCTTAGCCATTCTTGGGTGTTTTTAGCTGTGTGTTTTGGTTCATTGTCCTGTTGCAAGACCCATGACCTGCGACTAAGACCAAGCTTTCTGACACTGGCCAGCACATTTCTCTCTAGAATCCCTTGATGGTCTTCAGATTTCATTGTACCCTGCACAGATTCAAGACATCCTGTGCCAGATGCAGCAAAGCAGCCCCAGAACATAACAGAGCCTCCTCCATATTTCACAGTAGGGACAGTGTTTTTTTCTTGATATGCTTCATTTTTCTGTCTGTGAACATAGAGCTGATGTGCCTTGGCAAAAAGTTCCATTTTTGTCTCAACTGTCCATAGGACATTCTCCCAGAAGCTTTGTGGCTTGTCAACATGTACTGTAATTTGGCATATTCCAGTCTAGCTTTTATATCATTTGTTTTCAACAATGGTGTCCTCCTTGGTCGTCTTCCATGTAGTCCACTTTGGCTCAAACAATGATGGATGGTGCGATCTGACACTGATGTTCCTTGAGCATGAAGTTCACCTTTGATCTTTTTAGAAGTCTTTCTGGGCTCTTTTGTTACCATTCGGATTATCCATCTCTTTGATTTGTCGTCAATTTTCCTCCTGCGTCCATGTCCAGGGAGGTTGGCTACAGTCCCATGGATTTTAATTTCTGAATAATATGTGCAACTGTAGTCACAGGAACATCTAGCTGCTTGGAGATGGTCTTATAGCCTTTACCTTTATCATGCTTGTCTATAATTTTCTTTCTAATCTCCTGAGACACCTCTTTCCTTCGCTTCCTTCCATGTTGAGTGTAGTACACACCATGTCACCAGACAACACAGTGACTACCTGGAGCTCTATACTGTATATAGGCCCACTGACTGATTATAAGATTGTAGACACCTGTGATGCATATTAGTGGACACACCTTGAATTAACATGTCCCTTTGGTCACATTATTTTCAGTCTTTTCTAGGGGTACCATAATTTTTGTCTAGGCCTGTTCCATGAGTTTATTTTTTTAAATAATTTTGTTGAAGTGTCACGCTGTGACACGGTGAGACAAAAGGCGAGTGAGGATCCAAATGCAGTTTGATGATTTAATGACAAAACAGGAAACAGATAAGCAGGCAAAACAGGCTAGAACATAGAGCGGAACAGGAAAAGGAACAGACAACATAACACACCAAACACCAACAACGACCAACACCAGGGAAGTGAACAGACAGAGTAAATGTAGTAGACAGGAGCCAATCACAAAGCAGAGACAATCAGAGACAAAGACAAGACACCTGGGGAAGAGATGGAATGTAATTAGTGTCCATGGTGAGCAATGAGTGGGCGGAGCAAACAATTAACATTAGGGAGAGATGGCAGACCGAAACAAGGGGAAAACACAGACAGATACGTTACATGAAGCATGGTTGAAAAGCAATGTCTTTTTTTTTTATTGGTTAACATTCATAGAATCTTTATTCATTATTACTTTTGTCAGATTAAAGTTTTTTTCTGTGACCATTGTGAGTTTTTCTTTCATTGACCGAAGGGTACCAACAATTTGGTCCATGTCCATGTGTGCGGAGTGGATACTGTTGTGCATTATCCACAGCAACCGCAGGGCCACAGTCTGACAAATCACCAGTAGCAACAACAGGGGTGACCAATGCACAGTTCATTGCAACCTTCCGCATATGGACCTGTGTAGCTGACAACCCAGCCTGGTGCCCATAAAACGGGCTCAAGATCATATGAAATACACCTATTATGAACACAATTGAACATTTGTGGATCCAGTTTGAAAAGAATTTTTGCACTTAATGACCACCACCTCATAATTTATGGGGACTGGAGGACCTGCTATTGACATTGTGGTACAAGATCAATTCAATACATGCCATACCTTGCTATAAATATGCTAAGACACAGATAACAGTGGGTTAGAATTTCAGATTGACTCACCTGGGGAGTATGCAACAGAGTCCTCTTCGTTCTGGACCATATAGGCTGGCTGGGCTTAGGCTTAAGGTCTAAGAATTTTAATGAATATGAGTTCTTTTACACAAAACATGATTTATTTAGATTATTTATTCAAATAAATCTTGTGTTGATAAGGCCGACATAAACTAGACACTTAAAACAATGTTTACAGATTTTAGAACTGAACATATCCAGTGGTTTCCATTAACTAAACAACTACAGTATATTCTCTGACTTGTCTCTCATATATGTCTTACAAATAACCTGACTGCTAATGCCAGTTTAATGGTGCAGTGAGTTCTCCAAATTGCTTCAAAAAGCAAGCAAAACATGTAATCTCCGGGAAATCAATGAGATCAAGCAAAATAATCTCCTGGAATGCATTTCACGAACCTCCATATGACTTTGCTGTCTTTTTCACTTCCTGAGGCAAAAGGCTGACAGCACTGATATTTGTAAGGTTTTTAAAGTGCCAGGCAGAGAGCAAAGCAAATCCTCTTTGATTTGAGACTGTGATGGCAACACTCTTTACTGCAAGAGTATGAAATGGTGTGTACACACATAAATACCCACCTCTGTGTACTTTTGAGACTGCCAGAGGTGTTGATCTGTCTTCAGGGATTCTTTAATCTTGGCTGTCTAAGAACAAAGAGAAGTGTCACATAACAATTTGGATGGTAACACATTAGTCTCATTATTTTGACAGCTTCAAGAACAGAATAAGCTGTCCAATATTCATTTGACCCTTGTCTCATGCATAAATTCTAACAAAGCTAACAAAGAATGGAAACTAGTAGAGTAGAAAAACAAACAGTGATTTAGACACATTACATGTTATAATAATTTATAGCCACAGGTTAGTATATACTTTTTAACTAGTCCATAAACTCTAAGCTACATTAACAGTTTATTGTATAATTTTATAGTTTTTATAGCTGGTACCATTTATACTTTAACATGTTAGAATAGGTCCCAAGCTGTGACAGTGACCGAGCTAAACTGATTACTGACAATAGAACTAATAAAATATCAAAGCTACTTTATACATTTTAATTATGATTTCTTACTATGCTGTGTTAGGGAAGTTGCATTAATACTTTAATTCCAAACAATTCATCTATTCTTAAATTGAAAACTAGCTGTAGCTGTAGTATGTGTTATAGTATAGTTGTAGTAATATCAAAGCCCAAGATATGTTTGGTAAACTGAAAGGATGGAGAATGCTAACATTTCCTTCTTTAATATGTATTCATGCTTCACTTGAAAAACTTTTGCTGTGACAGATGTGTGTTCATAAGGCATGTAATATAAGAAATTAAACTTGGAAGTGAATTGTGAATGTGGTCTTCTTTGACATTAATTGGAAACAGTTTCATTACTCCTGAAAATGACTTTTTATCAGTTCCACAACATTGCCTGACTTTGACCCTTGATTAGTTTGAAAGATGCTGACATTTTGGTTCATGCTTTCATAACTTAACACTCAGACTACAGAACTACATTTGCATTTCTTCTATGACCCTATCCTGAGATCCTACAGTGATACTCACCTGCTCTGACTCACAAGTTCATCAATACTGGGCCACTGGTGGTGCCAGCCATCCATCCATCCATCCATCCATCCATCCATCCATCCATCCATCCATCATTGTTGTTTTCTTCTACTTTCTCTTCTTCTACTTTCTCTTCTTCTTTCCTTCTTCTTCTTCTTCTTCTTCTTCTTCTTCTTCTTCTTATTATTATTATTATTATTATTATTATTATTCACTGAAATGAATATGAATGAAATTTTTGTTTGTTTAGTATTCAGAATAGCAGTGGTGGGGTTATGTCACCGATGTACTATAGTAAATGTTAAATTTCATAACATATTCCCATTCCTATTTACATCAATGTGTGTTCATTTAAAATTCTGAGTATCTAATCATTTGTTTGTCATCATTAAGTGTTTATTTAAAATGTACCTACAAACTGTTATTTAGTCATTTAACACTAAAAGAAACTATTTGTTCTATATATTCAATTTAACATGCTCAAATTAAATGGCAGAAAAAGATAATGTTTTCTTTTAGAGTTAAATATATAAGTTAAAGTATAAAAAGATTTAAGGGTACAGTCTGGTAACCATACATAGAATCTTAGAGAGAACCTTCTGTAAAAGATCAAATGTTTCTGTGTCTGCATTAATACTATTTGAACCATGGTTCCTCTGAAGTCTTGCTACGCTGGATTAGCTTTTTGGATTTCTTGTCCCAATGTATAGAGTAGTACACCTCCCTATAGTCCCACACGGATTAGTTCCAACCCCTGCTGGCTCTAAGCTCAGCCTGCATACTGCAGGCAGGTACTCTCATATATTGATCTGTGATCTGTATAATTTCCATTCAAAGCTTTTCAAATTCAGCTTGCAGCATCTAAATGTAAACTTTTAGAGCTGGTTCGGTAAATTTCGAACAGAGGTGTCAATTTCTGCTTAGCTATAGAATCTGTATTTGCTCCTTTTGCAAATCAAATGTGAGATCAAACATTAAAATACATATGGCTGGTATTTATCGGTCATATGAGACTCTTACCTACAGGCAGACAGACTGACTGACTGACTAACATTTTAACCGCATACAATGTAAATGAACAGTTATTTGTACATTCATTGGACTGACTGACTGACTGACAGACAGACAGACAGACATTTTAACCGCATACAATGTAAATGAACAGTTATTTGTACATTCATTTTAAAATCACACATGCCAGAACTGACATGTTGATCCCGGGGAAAAAAAAAAGGTGAGGTAAATGGTTAACTCTATTCATTTTTGTTCTTTCTGTGAGAAATAAATCATTTGCAACAGACAGGTTGTTCGGTTAAGTTTGAGGCACCATTTATTATTTCCCTTCTATATGTAGGCTATAATAATTTTCTTACTTTTTTGTAATATATTAAGTATTCTGAGTTCCATTCTGGACAAACAAACTGTTTGATTTATTTGATAGTGCCCATTCACTTTAAACTGTGCCGATGCTCAGACACAAATGTCTACATACATTGCTACAAATATTTAAGCAAATATTTTCATCTAGTGTCAGCTGTTTATTATAAAAAGCAGAATAATAAACAGATTGGACAATAAAGTCCAATCTGGACTGCAGACCAGATATGCAGTTGTCTTAATTACATAATAATTATACATTAAACTTATACAGTTTTATCACTGGTGCTCTTATTGTCATGCCATCCTGTCCAATAACATATGTGATTGCATGTAAAAAAGACAATACAATTTAAATGTATTATTATTTCCTTTATTTAAATATATTAAAATATAATATAAATGATAAAATATTTAATATGATTAATGCTATAGTAGCTATATTACGAATATGAAACCAGAGGTTCATCTGTTCAAACAAACATACAATTATGCAAAACATTTCCACAAACACTTATGAACAGTGAAAATAAATGACAGACAGAGATGAATCTAAAGCCTTGAGGCACCAAAATCACTGAAGCGGATCGACTTACCAAACATCAGCCATTTGACTTCCCTAATTCTGTTGGCTATGTGAGATGAAAGTGATAGAGGACAAGTCTAAGATATTTAGAGAGGAAATTAAGTGGCAAAAGAAAAGACGAGGACAGCAATCAAACAGATAAAAAGAGAGAGACACAAAGTATGTGTGCAAACAAAAGACAAAGAGAGAACAGAAAGGCTAAGGGGTGTGTGAAAGGAAGGAGGTGAGTGCCAGAAACAAAAATAAAAGCTGGAGGAGCAGACTGGGAGAGGCTGCAGCATCCAAGTGTATCGTAATTGAATAGATGAGACCTCAAACAGACGTAGCCAGTAGGCAATAGTCAGGGACTTAGAGCATTGGGTCAAACTCATTAATGCCCTGCCCTGTGAGAAGAGGCTATGATACTGCTGTCAGACACACATTCACAAACACATGAACACATACAAAACACTCAGCTGAAATATAAAATACCTTTCCAGCCAGTTTAGCTTTGAAGGGCACATGGATGAGAGGTTAATGAGGTCTTCCTGTATTTGCTAATGACTTCTTGTATGTGTGCATGTGTGCAATTACACATTTGTCCTTTATTGAAAAGGTGGCATGCTAGATAATCCATGTTCCATTGTTTTGTGCTTCTCTGCAGACCCCATGGGTCACTGAGATAAAGCATTTTTTTTTTTTTTTTGCAATACTTCTGCTACTGTGTTTTAGTTTTTAAAAAAGGCCATTTGTTTGTTGGTGCAGTGATGTGCATAAATTCCCTAGCTGATGCATCTGTCTTTATTATGACAAATCTGTATCTATTTTATTTTGTAACTGTTAAAATATACTAGGTATTTTGAAACATATTTAAATTTTGTGTATTAATGTTTGCTTTGTTTTGTAGAATGTTTGCTTTGTTGAATGTTTGAAATTGTAGTTTAAATTTATTCAAAGTCATTCTTTGTTTTCTACCATGAGCCTTCATTACAAACAGCTCCGTTTGCCAAAACATTTTACCATGTAGGCCTAAATATATAGTACTAAAAGACAGCTCTAGACTAATTAATTGCTCTCTTCTTTTTCTTCTCCTCTATGAAACAACTTCTCTAGAACTACTTTGCGGTATAAATTATCAAATTCTCAGTAAAGCACAATATCAAAGACAGAATCTAGGCAAAGGGTCAGGTTAAGTACAAACATGTAGTCAAATGACTAGACTATGGTCAGGAAAACATTCGGTAGAAGATAATATGTAGAGAATAAATTAATATGTTTTGTGGACATAACTGTCTGTCTGTCAGGATCACTTTGTCAAATGAGAATTTATTAGATGATAGCATACAGTTATTGTTGGTGGTATGGTTCTGTTCTGGGCAAGAATCCACACACCTGTCCGTGCGCATGCATGGACAGAGCGGGGAGAGCAGCAACTAGAAAATAGAATAGACCCCCAAAACAAAACCATGTGCCAAGGGAAAGCCCCCAACATAACTGTTGCAGTAGAAAGCTGGTAAATCCGGAACTGATCAAAGATCGGAGAAGCATCATTCTGGGCTGAGCAAATATTGGCATATTTGCAATGAGCACGTTGCTGTAGTCAGTTAAAGCAAAGTGTGAAGCAAACGGGGGAGCATAATACACCCCTGCAGCAGTGATATAAACAAGCATGTTGTATATCCACTAAATAATAGTGAGAACCGGTAGGGGAGCATGCGTCCTGTAGAAACTCTGGTCTCTCATGCAGATTGAATTCAACATCCAGAGGAAAGAAAACGATGTTGCAGTATGAAAGCTAGTACATCCAGCTAATCAATGATCAGGGGAAGGTCACCCTGGGCTGATTGAATGGCGACATATTTGCAACAAGCATGTTGCTGTAGTCTGTTGAGCCGAGTGTGAATCGTAAAGTGGGAGGCATAATATTCCCCTGCGGCAGCGATATAATGATGAGCATGTTGTATATACACTAAGCTAGCGATAACAGGTAGGGGAAGCATGCTCCATGTAGAAGACTCTAGTACATCCGGGGCTAATCAACAATCAGTTGATGCATCACCCTGGGTTGAGCAGATGGCGGTTTTATTGCAACGAGCTTGGTGCTGTAGTAAGTTGAGGCCTAGTGTGCAGCATAAAGGGGGAAGCATAATACACCCCTGCGGCAGCAATATGCAACAAGCATGTTGTATATACTCTAAGCTATAGCGATAACAGGAAGGGGAAGCATGCACCCTGTAGAAGACTCAGGTTACTCATGAAGCTTGATATTCAAACATAATTTTGAAAGCTAGTACATCCGGGGCTAATCAACAATCAGTTGAAGCATCACCCTGGGTTGAACAGATGGCGGCATATTTGCAAAGTAAGTTGAGTAAGTTGTAGTAAGCTGTAGTAAGTTGAGGCCAAGTGTGCAGCGTAGGGGGAAGCTGTATATCCTCCAAACTATAGTGAGAACATGTAGAAGACTCTGGTTGCTAGCGAAGCTTGATCTTGCACACGTCGAGGAATGACAGATCATGATGAGCTAGAATTGTTGAAGTTAAAGTGCAGTGTGTGGCATACCATATTGTGGAAGTATGCTGTAGGTTGTATAACTTCCAATTAGTCTGATAGCCTGAGGAAAAAGCTATCCCTCAGTCAGCTAGTGCTTGGATGCTGCGGAGACGTCTTCCCGAGGGAAGCAGAAGCAGTCTGTGGGACGGGTGGCTGGAGTCATTGATGATCCTCCGTGCTTTGATTATACTCCGCCTGGTGTGGATGACCTGGAGGGAGGGAAGCTCACCTCCAACGATGTGGCTGGCAGTACACACAAACCTTTTCAGAGCTTTACAGCTACTGGTGCGGTTTCCAAACCAGGCACTGATGCAGCCATCAGGATGCTCTCTATAGTGCAGGTGTAGAATGTTCTGGGGATGCTGGGGCTCATTCCCATCTTCCTAGTTGTCTTGGGAAGAAGAGGCATTGATACGCCTTCTTCAGCACTGCGTCAGTGTGTAGGTCCAGGTGAGATCCTCGCTGATGTTAATGCAGAGAACTTAAAGCTACTCGCCCGCTCTGCAGGTGTCTTGTCGATGGTGATGGGTTTGTTTTCTCTGCTTTGTCTCCTGAAGCTCCTTTTGGTGCTCTTTTTTTTTTGAAGGCATGTGCAATGTTGGCTTTGCCCAGCCATGCCGCTGTTCGACTGATTTAATGAACTAGGTAGCATGTCAACTGAAGCATAAAACAGGAAAAATTGTGGAGAGGATAACATGACCTAGCATGACATAGTGTACCATGACGTAACATAACATAGCCTAACATGACGTAACATAACATAGCCTATGTGATGTAACATAACATAGCCTAACATGACATAACATAACATAGCCTAACATAACGTAACATAAAATAGCCTAGCAAGGCATAGGGGGTCAGTCGTGGCCTAGCGAGTCTAGCATAACATGACGTAAGGTAACGCCTAGTAGACATAACGTAACATAGCCTATCAAGGCATAGCATAACGTAACATAACATAGCCAAACGTGACGTAACGTAGCCTAGCAAGGTGTAGCATAACCTAGCATAACATAACATATAGCTTAGCAAGGCATAACATAACGGGACATGGCGTAGCATAGCATAACCTAGCATAGCAGGCATATCGAGGCATAGCATTACCTAGCATAATGTAACCTAGCATAGCATAGCAAGCATAGCATGGCATGACTTATTGTGACATACATAGCATAACATGGCATGATGTAGCTTAACATCACGAGGCATAGCATTACCTAACACAGGGCTGCCAATTTTTGAGTTCAGCTTAGCGTGAGATTTGGGGGTGGGGCTTTGGTTGTGAGGGAGTGGCTTATGGAGGGGCGTGGCTTGGCATGGAAAAAAATACAAACACAAAATCCTTGCATTAGCAGAAGTGTATTAAGTATATATTGATTGTCAAAGTATTTGGTATCTGTACAGAATTTCTTGGGCGATTTACATTACATTTAATTTTCACAAACATTTTACAGAAAAAAACATTTTTTTTTTACAGAGAAAACATTTTCTTGCCTGTCCCTGACACTTTAGATAACATCCTATAACAGAAAATTCAAATTTATCCATACTGACACCACCACCAGTCAAATATCTGGACATGATTGATGAGTTGTGATTGATATAAATAAAATCATTTTAACATGGGATGTCGTTGACTTGACATTCTGTTCTTAGAAAACAATAATTAACATTAACTATTAGGCATGTCATGATATTTGTCATCTGGAAATGCTTTTGTACTGTTTTCTATGATAATGTTATATAAAATAACTGCTCAGTGCTGCAAAACAAACAACTCTGCCAATGCTAACTTAATTCTATATAAACTATACAACAGCATAGGCCTATTAGTTACTAACCTAAACTGGACGCAGTGCAGTTGGGAGGGAGAGCGGCCAACTTTATGGGAATAAATTGTGTATTTTTCTCACAATTGTCACAAAAAACTCACTACACTGTCTGTCTGGTCTCTCTGCATGGTTGCTTTGCGAGATCATGCGGCACGATTTTTTTCCTCACTGCTGCACAAGTCTGCGTGAGAATATGGGGGTATGGCATGAGAGCGTGAGATTTGGTCAATTGCGTGAGTCTCACGCTGAATGCTGAGAGTTGGCAGCCCTGGCCTAGCATGACATAGCGTAGTCTAGCATGACATAGCATAGCCTAGCATAGCAAGGCATAGCATAACCTAGCATATGTAATGGGACATTACGTCAAAGCATAGCATAATTTACAATCAAAGCTGCTCCTGTGAACCAGTCGCCGTAATTACACGCTGGATTACTGTTTAACTGCAATAACAATGACGAGTATTTTGCCAACGCAACGCGTGCATTTTTATTTATTTATTTTTTTTAAATGTGCCTGTATGCAGTATTTCTTTCTATTTGCTGCTGTAACAGAAACATTCCCCCATTGTGGGACGAATAAAGGTATACCTTATCTTATAACATAGCGTAACATTAAATAACATACCTAGCATAGCATAACATAACATAGCGTAGCATGAGCCGGCAAGTTTAAATCGCTGCAGCAGCGAAGCGCTAGAAAGCGGCGTGGCCTACCAGAACTAACGCGATGTTTGATTTATTTATTTGTTTGTTTGTTTTCTATAAATCCAATAAATTTGTTAAATGCATTAAAACTACATTAAACAACATCCAAATTCTTCTTCTCACTGCACATCTGGGACATCAGGGACAATTTCAAGTAAACAGAAAAACATAACTAGTTTAGGCATTGTTCAGTAGAAAAAACAAACAAACAGACCATTACCTACTAAACAAATATTACAAACAAATATTAAAAAAAAAAAAAAAAAAAAACATTTTTACATTTTAAAATCCTCTTTAAATTCAAGCAGTTGCATATAGTGCCTATTTATGCCCGTGCCAATCAATACCTAAGGTTTTTAAAACATCTTTATTATTAACATTTTGCAGCATTCTGTGTTTGGACCAGATGGGCTAACCTTTGCTTCTCACATGCATCAATAAGCCTTGGCCACCCATGACAGTTTGTCTATCACTGGATGACTTTTGGAAGGAACTAACCACAGCATTCCAGGAACACCCTGCAAAACCTGCTATTTTGCAGATGCTTTGACCCAGTTGTCTAGCCATCACACTTTGGCCCTTGTCAAGTTACTTGTATCCTATTGCTTACCCGTTTTACTGTTTCCCACACATCAACTTTGAGAACTGACTGTTCGTTTGCTAGTTAATATATTCCACCACTTGACAGGTGCCATTATAATGCAATGTGATAATGAATGTTATTCACTTTACCTGTCAGTGGTTTTAATGCCATGGCTGGTAAGTGTATACTGACATCTAAACCATAACCATTCATAACTGCTATATCTAATGCTGTTTTAATATAAGGCTTATATTAAGGGTACGGAAGCTGAAGGACATGAAGAAATATAGAACAAAATACTGAGCATGGTTTAAAACCTTGTATTTAGAGGTGACTCAGCTTTTCTAGGAAAGTCCTGAAAATCTCACTTGTTGGCTACAGCCCACAGCTGCTGACAGGAGAGACTACACTAAAAAAACATAGGTTTAGCAATCAGCATATGCTTGAAAGAGAGAGAGAGAGAGAGAGAGAGAGAGAGAGAGAGAGAGAGAGAGAGAGAGAGAGAGACAGACAGACAGACAGACTGCATGTGAATTTGAGTGCAGAGAAAAGACAGACGAAGAAGGATTGAGGGAAGAAGTTCATAAGATGAGATTGCTTGTCTGTGATTGAAAATGTGTGCAGACAGACTGAGAGGCAAAGAGAGTGAATAAAGGCAGAAAGATCGACATAAAGAAAGAGGAAGAGGGAAGGAGAGAGAGAGAGAGAGAGAGAGAGAGAGAGAGAGAGAGAGAGAGAGAGAGAGAGATTGGGTGATCAGCATTCCTGGCCAGTCTCCCTGTTTAAGAGCACTCTGGGTAAGATTAGCTCTTGAGTGTGTGTGACTTGTGACTCGAGTGCAAGTGCCTTTGCTAAAAAGTCCATCTGCTTCAGGATGCGGCTTTCAGTGGAATCACACCACCATTGCAATCAAGTGCCCTACACCCCCAACACCCCAACTAACACATATATGTATGTGTGTATATTCTTCCATTTGCATTTTTCCCCTTACAGTTCCCCTCACCTTCTCTCTGCTCCACATTATCTGTTGTTTTCTCTTTGTGGCAATTAAATATTAAAAGTGGTAGCAAGGATCAACCGTTTTGATGTCCCTTTCTTTCACCAAATAACATTCAAGAGCTCTAGACATTTCACTAGTCAAATAATCAGTAGGAGAGAGCCACTAACATTTCACACACACTTTCAGAGAATAAAACAGCAAGACAAATGTTATTCTCTGTGCCCTTGATAGAAGAAAAACTGTGAGGAACATTTTGTTGAATGGTATAAATGATCTAACAGGGGTAAGCCTCATATCTTTTAAATGTTTCACATTTACAGCAGATGATTAGCTAAATTGGTTGATTTCAGACTTTTCTGTAATGATGCACAACAGAACCATCAATGGTTGTAAGAAAAATAGAATGGTATAAAGAAGCAACGCAGGAGCTGATTACTTTCTAACCCATAGACAAAGTGAAATTTCCCTAAATTTTCTTTTAGGCTGATCTCTCAGGGTGCATATTCGAATCATCTGTAACATGGCATCAACAGTGATTGAAAAATGTGAAATACAGTTGCAGGTATAATGAACCTTAATGAGTTGTACTGTATTTTTTATTATTATTATTATTATTTTTTATAGATCATACTTTATTCCTGAAAATGTCTTTGGAGGATAAATGGGCAGACTATGCACACATTGCCAAATCAAAGTACAATTTAAACTGAAAGAACAGAAGACAGAACCATAAACAAAAAAAATTCAAAATTAAAAACAGCTGTCTATCTGTCTTTGTGTGTCTTTAGGTAACATTATTGTTATAATGGCCACATAAAGCCATGAGATATTATGCACTGCTCATAGATTAATTGTCATCTTATTGACTGATATATTTGGCCTCTTATCTAATACTAAGACCTGCCATCCCTGTCATTGATTATGCAAGTGAATTTATCTATTAAACTGTTCTGTCTTTGAATTGAAGTCCAATGCTACCAAGTAGAACATGGAGGCTGTTCTGCATCAGTTTTAGTCAATCTTCTTATTAATATGTGTTCCTCAAATGCATTAAACTATTCTTCAAACAAAAAGCAAAGCTATTAAAGGCAAACAATATTTAGAAATTTGACCTTGCTGTGACCATGACCCTTTTTGGATCAGTCCCAAATAATTCAGTAAACATTCAAGCGTTGTTTTTGCGCTAGTGACTTAGGGACAGTGGTATAAAACTATGCTGATTCAGGTAATCTGAATAGAAGTTTTTGTTTTTGTTTACTACTCTCTTATGCTGTGAGGTGAGAGGTTTCGTCAACTGTCAGATGCTCACCCAGAACAAAAAAAGGAGATCGAGCTTTTATAACCCACCCCACTCAAACACACACACACACACACACACACACACACACACACACACACAAATATATATAATATAGACCAACTCAATCACAGTCTGGTACCACAACATTTCCACAATCAAAATGAACTTTTGCAGCAATATTTTCATTAAAAATGTATTATAATTTGTTTCTCTAGCCACCCGATGGTTTATTTTATTTGGTTTGTCCTTGTGTACAACCATAAAAATGAATGATTCCCTTTCAGTACAGATTTAAAGTACAGTCTGTTTCAAAAAACACTAAACACTAACTACCATAAGGTTTCCTCAGCTTTGCTAGTTTTTCATATGTTCGGTAATTACTATTGTTACATAGTGAAACATGTCTAGATTGTTTGTCAAAGAACAAAGAAGAATATTATGAGATACAAGATACAATGATTTGGGAATGAAACTACAAATTGATATTACTCTTACTAATAACTAGTAACAGTTTTTCTTTTTCAAATAGAGACTCTAATGGCTACAGCACTGTGTTATTTTTATTTTTTATTTTTTTTTGTTTCACTTGTTTTGGTCCAGTGGCCTCCACCCTATTCCAGTTTTTTGGTTGGATTATTTTTAAAAATTGATCAAACAAACCTGGTTTGCCTTTTTTTTTTTTTTTTTTTTTTTGCCACTGCCTTGCTGGAGTATTCAATTTCTGATGCTTTTCCAGTTTTCTATTTCCATGTTTCTTGGTCTGTGAGTGAGTGTATAACTCCAGAAATTATGCAATATTCATTTTAAATTTTAGACAAGTGGTTCTCATTTGATAACTTCTCTTGTACAATGTAAAAATCCATTTATGTATCATTCATATGAAATTCAGTGCAATGCCATTTCCCCCAAAGTTGGAATGTTCTAGACACCAAAAAAATTGTGATGGGAGTATTTTATTGCCTTACCCTCTGTGATTTGGAGTGTGCCACTTTAACTCTAGTCCTAATGCACTGTTTGTCTAGGCCACACTCTCTAGTGTGAAGGGCATCCTATAAAACAGTCCATTACTGTTATTATGATACTCGGCAGCAAGCCCAGCCACTCTGTACTCATAGATGGAACCCGCCATTAAATTTAAATTGAGCAATATTTTCTTTCTGACGCCAGGGAAAGCAGTAAAGATGGATTTACAATTTCATTGCATTCACTTTTTCTGTATAAAACTGAGAATGTGTGATCTTGATTTTTGGTTAAATATTTTATTATTTTCAGTCCCTCAAGGAGGCTTTTCTGAAATCAATTAACCAAGTTTTAAGGGACGCTTTAAGGAGGCTTTTCTGAAATCCTAATATCAAAATATCATTGTTAAATTGCAAAGTAAACACCAAACCAAATAATCGACCAGTTATCTTGTTCCAAACTTTGCAATGCATTTGAGACACTCTAGGCCAAATCAGCAAAATAATATCAGAGTAGCAGTGGCTTATATTATGATCATATCACAGGGAATGTTCTAGTGATATTTTATATTTCCTCGAAGAGAGGTCAGTAGTATTGCACATGTAAACTGAGATAAATTGCTAGATAATTATAAGGTTTAATGGGTGTCTTAAAACCTAGCTTCACTTATTGGAGGTGGCCTTCATTATACTAAGAACTACTGTAAATGTGATTCTCTGATACAGTTTGCACGAATTAAGAGATATACTCTCAATATGTCCAACTGACTCAGGTTCATTTGCTCTGCATTTTAAATGCTATGACATACAAAATTGAAACCTTAATTGCATTAAACAACCAGTAGTTATAATTATGTTTTAAATGTATTAACAAGATTATCTTTAATTATTCCTTCAGTGTATTTGAAAATTGATTGCTGTCATATTTTGTTGCACTGAATTTTCTAATAGTACTTTAAAATGTTATTCATTTTGATGCAAATAAAAAAAACTAGAAACCAGGTTATATACTAATTAATACTATTTAATATGATTATATAGAACTATAACAAACTCATTTCTGCCGCACAGTGGGTTATGGTTGATAACTCTGTCTTGTCCTCGGCTGACAGTGGAGAATGCAAAATTGGCTCAGAGTGTTCTTAGTTTTGCCTGACTGTCTTTGATCGAGCGATGGTGTTCCTTAAGACGGAACCTCTTTTTATCTCACCACATTATTGTGAGAGCTCAGAGTGTGTTACAGATCTGCCAGGTCTCAGAGGAGAAGAATCAAAGCTGTTTTTGATGTTGGCTAGAGCTCTAAATGAAGGACAGAGATAGGGTATAGGAATGGTGTACTTTTGCATTCCATCGTCTTTGTCTTAGTGCTGTTCTGGTGTTTCAGTAAATTTAAATCAGTTGAACATCACATTGAGGCAGGTGGGACTGGGTGTCAGTTTTAAGTCTCTTATGTGCTATGATGAGTTATTTGTGTATTTATTAATGTGTCTTAACATTAGTCTGTTTTTTATGTGCAGAGATTGGAGTTCTTTATGTATATTAACTTAAATCTTAATATACGTCTTATTACACACACACACATAGCCCAACATAGCCTGAATCCCCAAGTCTTTACTTCACAAGAAAAAAAAGGTCTGAGAGTTATGGAGTTATCTCTCACTGTCACTCATTTTCTACCGCTTATCCGAACTACCTCGGGTCATGGGGAGCCTGTGCCTATCCCAGGCGTCATCGGGCATCAAGGCAGGATACACCCTGGACGGAGTGCCAACCCATCGCAGGGCACACACACACTCTCATTCACTCACACAATCTTTCCAGAGATGCCAATCAACCTACCATGCATGTCTTTGGACCAGGGGAGGAAACCAGAGTACCCGGAGGAAACCCCCCGAGGCACGGGGAGAACATGCAAACTCCGCACACACAAGGCGGAGGCGGGAATCGAACCCAGACCCTGGAGGTGTGAGGTGAACGTGCTACCCACTAAGCCACCGTGCCCCCCCCCGTTATGGAGTTATACTCTACATAAATCCAAAGACAGCCATATAATATGATTTCTTGTATGTTGTATTTTTAATTGTGAAAAAAACCCTCTTTAATGCATTTACAGTTTCAATAAATCTATTACAAGCTCCCCTCCCACAAAACATTTTATTTACAAAAAATCAAGAGGAATCAGGCATCTGTGCTCTGTGGTGAAGGTGACGATTGAGAAAGGTTTTCCCCATCTCTTTTCCCCAATCTCCTCACCCAAATCTCCCATTGTCATCTCCACAATAAGGTGTCATGAACTTGAAGGAATTCATACTTTGCTTGTGTGCTTACATTGGCAGCAACTATTCAATCGTTGTTGGGCTTTGTAAGAATGGGTATGGAAGATCCAGAGAGTGGATGTTTGCAAGCAATCTCATGTTCATTCATGTTAACATGGAGGAAGCCCACCTTGCTGTTTAAACCATGCATAGTGGCATTTAGTTTGTTCAATAAAGCATATGCTGCAGCAGAGTAGTTCTGCAGGTCTTCCAGGAGAGCCTCCTCAAAGGCATGAATCAAGGGAAGGAATTAATTCATTTCAGTTTTATTTGTAAAGCACTTTTATCAATGGACATTCAGAATAAACATCAAATTTAGAATAAAAATATATTAAATTATTTGTATTAAATCAATTAAAGTTTAAAATGTATTTTTTTCAATAATGAGGAAGTCAGTGGCAACTGTGCAGGGGAAAACTCAATAAGAAAATATGAGGAAGAAACCTTAAAGGTCAACTAGACTCAAAAGGGAACCTATCTTCACCTGGAAGATACTGAACAGTGCTATTAAATGAAGCCCTTACTATATCGATATTTAGCTTATAGTAAAATACAGCTTTTCAGGTCCTTCTGCTACTACAGCACAGGTGCTAAATGGACAGCACTAATTCAGCACCCCCAGTGTTGTAGACAGCTGAGAAGCACATGGGCGCAGAGCATGGCAGCAAAAGCGTGCCAAGAATCCAGCAGCCAATCAAAGCAGGAATTCAAATAACACTGGATATCTGACAGGTGTCAAGGTCTTTTTAAAAAGTTTTTTTAATCAGGAGTTTTGATAACAATTCTGGCTCAATGCTTAACTGAAGCATTGAGTTAGTTCAATGATGAAGGAGCAACAAGTGAGTTATCAGTAACTTGCATTTCTATTTAATTACATCACTTCCATAACTTTTTGTATTGTGAAACTGTAAATACTACAAAAATGACTAAGTAACGCATATAAATTAAATGAAATACAATGAAATGTGAGTAGAAGTCATTTTTAAATAAACACATGAACTACTCTACTGACAAAGCTTCTGCAAGAATGATTCAGGAGATTGAGCGGGATGAAAACAGACATGAAATATGTTATTTTCTTGTCTTCAAGGAAAAATGGCTGAACTGATCAGGTGCTTAAAATCATGTGACTAACAATCGGATAATCTTACTAAGTAATCGGATACATTTTCTTAATGGCCTGCAGAGTGTACCAAAACAAAACGAATGTATTTAATATTCAAATAAGTTTAAGTTTAAAAAATTTAGGAATCGATCATTTTGAGAAGCAATTTGAGTGCTACTTGTATTATCTGTTTAAGGAATCATGTAGGTTAGGGCTCTAGCAAGCAAGTTAATGATTTTGAAGAAGATATTTTTAATTAATAAATGAATAATAAATAATAACCAGTCGTATAAATCCTCCCAAATTGTGGTCAATTTTGTGTACCCAAAAGAGGCAATGCAGAAACCAAACAGCACCGGGTTACAGATGCTATCTCTCCTGCCTATGAGGCATGCTGAAATGCTTAGCCTCTAGGAGTCATGGCCCACTCCACTATGAGTGTTCTATCCTCCAAGGCTCTAGCCAGAGTTTTGCAATTACATGATCTTTCTCTCCTGTTTCACTGGTGCTTTGTGACATCGCTCCACTTCTGCTTCTTTGGGGGACACTGCTCCACTTCCTCTTTCCCATGAGCAACACAGCCTCACTTCTTGCCTGCGGAGGGTGTTATTGGCCTGATCTGTCTGCCTTCTTTTTCCCCTGGCCTTCTGTGGACATTTTTCTGCTCCTCAGGGGATGTAGCGATGCCCCCCCACATCCTTCAGGATGTTGCTCTGCCCTTTACAATGTAACTGAATGTGTGTCTGCACATTGCTGTTACAACAGAATTACAAACATTTGATTATTCACAATATAGAAGATAACATTTCCACCAGACAGCTCCAAGAACTTTAGTCATGACCTTCGGTTAATTTCTAGTGGAGTTGGTTTTAATCTAATTACCATATCCATCAATAAGTATGTGTGGGTATGTGCCCTGCAATGAACTGATGATGGTGATGGTGCCCTGTAATGAACCTATCCAGGTCATATGCATGCCTCAAACCTAACATTCCTAACATAGGATCAATATACGCTGTCAAGGATTCTGAGATCACTGAAAACAGTAAATGAGTACAATGAAGATGTTAAGACAGTTGACACAAAATTCAGAGACATGTATCACCGGTGGATACAAAGGAACTTTTAAAACACTTTTTTAACAACACTATATAGTTTAACATTTACACAAACCTCACTGTCATAAAAATGACATGAAAGCAAAATTACAGACAAACAGTTTTTATTTTTTTTATTTTTGTAATATCACTCATAGAACAATACTTTCACAGGCTCTTCCTAACACCCTTTTTACCCTTTAAAAATAATAAGGGAAAAAGTTTGCTTTCACCATTTGGTCTTTGTTATATAAAATAATACCTTCTCATTCCGCATTTGACCTTGGTCTCGTCTGTTTCTGGAAAAGCAGAACACAGGCCAGATGGGTGCAGGCAGCAATACTTTTCAATAATGTATGTGAAAATGCAAGTTCCACTCTCTCTTTTTTCCTACTTTGCCATCTGAGGCCTGCTTGCCGATGGCACTTCCTGAACCAAACAGGCATCAGAGGCAGCTGATGGTTTTTAATTATTTCTTTTGGAAAAATGCCATTTAATTTTGGTTCCTCAAGACTAATTTACATTTAAGTGGTTCTAGCCAGGTCAAGGAGATGAATATCAATAGATACAGCGTCTACATTGTGTGTTCTATTAAATACACATGCATTTTAAAGTTAGTATAGCTGCATCAGAAAGTCTGAGTGCATGTGCTTATTGAAAACTACAATTTGTTTTCAGCAAAAATATATTTGAAGTATAGAATAGTATAGTATTTTATTCATTGTCAAAATGTCTCAAAAGTCTATTATTTTACTGATGCTGAAAATATATATAAAAACTCTAGTAATGTTTAACCATTCCTTAAACTTTAATTATTTTACACTTTAGTTAAAATAAAATGCACACACTTAAGCAGTACTTCAACATGTAACATTAATATAATTAACAGTTAATTTGAAATAAACCAAAGTTAAATAATCATCTGCATTAACCAATGTGCATACATGTTAATGAATAAGCTTACAACCTCACATGATGTAATTTATTCTGCAAGTTTGTGCACTTGCATGAAAATATGTCTTGGTGAATCTGAATAAAATTCTTGTTACATTATTAATAATTCTTATGGTTTATTATTCCAGACAATAATTCTGTTTTAGGGTGCACCCACTGACCACTTTAATAGAAAGATTTATACACCTTCAACTTCATTCATTCAGTTTCATCAAAACTGGGAAGTGGAAGAATTTCCTGATCTCATACCAGACTTTAGCTGTCTAATTTCAATGAGCCTTCAGGCTACAGTGACCTCAGATTCCTGCTTTTGGCTGAATTAATTGGAACCCACTGTTGTCTTCTGCTGTTGTAACCCACCCACCTCAAGGTTCAGCATGTAAACAGGTGATCCCAATACAGTGGCTATTGAGTATATACAAGCATGGTATTAAGATATAATAGTCAGGACCCTCGCAGAGGTGGCTTGGAAACAGACCCGTACGCAGGATAGCTTCAAATGAAAGGGGTTTAATACAGGAGGAAGACAAACAATAACCACAACACATGGGGACTAACAATATGTTAATGAAGCCGCGCTGCCATAGGCAATGCGGCTCACATATATACACACACGGACAATCACACACAATGGGGAGCAGGTGTGATGACCGGGGAGGAGCACACGAAGACGGGGCAATCACGTGACACAAACACAAACGCACATGGCCACAAGTCAGTGCAGATCCGTGCTGATCCCTGACAGAACCCCCCCTGAAGCCCTGGGGGGGGGGCAGGTCCACGGCGAATGGCAGGTGAGGGAAGCAAGGACGACGGCGAGGCTAGTGGGGAGAGCAAGGACCACGGCGAGGTAGGCGAGGGGAGCCAAGGCACACGGCGAGGCAGGTGGGGGGATCTGGGCACACGACGGTGCAGCCGGAAAGGGCTGAGCGACATCCAC
This sequence comes from Tachysurus fulvidraco, assembly GCF_022655615.1. Lineage (NCBI taxonomy): Eukaryota > Metazoa > Chordata > Actinopteri > Siluriformes > Bagridae > Tachysurus > Tachysurus fulvidraco. The sequence goes on from NC_062539.1 coordinate 9,030,003, forward strand.
AGCCGAGATGAAGGGCCGAGGCGACGTTCGCTTCCGAGCTGAAGGGCCGAGTGAAGTCCACAGCTGAGCTGAAGGGCCGAGCGACGTCCACCGCCGAGCTGAAGGGCCGAGCATCTTCCCCCGACGCACCGCGGCCAAACCCACGCCTCGGCGAGCTGAGGAGAGGGGCGGGAGGGCGCCCCCGCCTCGAGCCTGCAGCACCCCCCGCGGAAGTAGTGAAGCGACGTCCTCCTCGGAGAAACCGGAAACGGAGCGACGTCCTTCACTGGAGAAATGCGGGGCGATGCCGCAGGGCACCAAGAAAAAATAAAAAAGGAACCCCACTAGAATGGTGACATACTCCGCAAATGTAGTGAGGCGACGCCCTCCTCGGTCGACCCGGAAACGGAGCGGCGTCCCTTACCGGAGAAAATGCCGAGCAATGTCACAGAGAAAAAAAAAACGGTCCGAGGTGGAAGCTATCCTGCTTGGTCTGCATGGTCGAGGCGGCTTTATTCTGTCAGGATCCTCGCAGAGGTGGCTTGGAAACAGACCCGTACGCAGGGTAGCTTCAAATGAAAGGGGTTTAATACAGGAGGAAGACAAACAATAACCACAACACACGGGGACTAACAATATGTTAATGAAGCCGCGCTGCCATAGGCAATGCGGCTCACATATATACACACACAGACAATCACACACAATGGGGAGCAGGTGTGATGACCGGGGAGGAACACACAAAGACGTGGCAATCACGTGACACAAACACAAACGCACATGGCCACAAGTCAGCGCAGATCCGCGCTGATCCCTGACAATAATATACAAGGATGTCACAAACAGAAAAAATGTTTTTGCAGGTTACAATGGCATGGACTCCTGCCAGTTAGCAGATTCAGAATTAATAAGTGCCACATCAAAAACACCATGTTTGAAAAATAATAATGCAAAGTTACACAAACTGATGACAAAATGTGTCAAAATTCACATGGCTAAAATAAAAGTTGTGTTTAAATCTGTTACATTTACTTTAACTGTTAATTTTAATGATCAATCTTCTATCTCACATTAGGCCAAAACACAGACTCTTTCACATACTCTGGCACTTGCATGTACACAGTCACCGTACTTCTGATTTCACCATCCCTATTTTAAATTGTGACATACAGCTCACCTTTATAAATCATCATATTTGCCTCGTTCACAGTTTTTTTTTTGGTTGTTGTTTTATCTTGCCTACCCTTTATTACTCTGTTTGCATATTCCCTGTGCATGTGATCATCTGTTTACATTTTTGAGATTATCTAATGTTTTGGATTTGATTCTTTACAATAATTACCTATAAACTAATCTGCAAATGCATCCTTCTCTGATGTTCTGACTGTCTGCCTATGTGCTTATTGTATTGGCACCTAAAGTGTACTGAAAAATACCAGATGAAATGTGCAGACTGGTGCGAATCAGGAAGTAAACTTCACCATTGAGTAGCGATTCAAAGTCCATGAGCCTGCCTCTTACTCTCTAGCTTCCCACCATTTAATTTTTTTTTTATTACTGTAGTTCTAAAAGGAAAACTAAATGAATTTCATTCTTTTATCATATGTTTTCTTTCTATGTGTCCTGATTGTGAGCTTTCATCTATTTCTTACATTAATACATTTTTGGCATGACGTTTAACATTTATGAGCTAGTGTTTTATGTTTCCAAAATTTTCCACCAATTCCTATCTGACATATTTTCACAAGCCCAATATTCATGATTTTAGACATATAGTTACACACTGTAACTTTAAAACCCTTTGCCATTACTACACTTAACATTTCATTACTGCTCAGATGACTAGTCCTTCTAAACATCCCTAGGTCTCTGTAAGAGAATATGAAATGAAAATATTGACATACTCATCCTGCATGCATTAAAATGTTCAGAGGGGTGCAAAAGGCCTTATAGCAACTGCTCTGAATTATGCAGTCAGGCAGTGTGTGTGTGTATACAGTATGTGTTGGTGGATAATTGTCTCTGTGTGACAGATATTCAGTGTACAGTATCTGCATGTGCACATGAATGTGCTTGGAGAAAGTAAGAAAGCCTGAATGCTTAAGTGTACAGTAATGCAGATGGTACATACTATACATTAGTTTCTATATATGACCTAGTTTTTGGGGGACAAAATATGCATACTTCTCTCTCTCTCTCTCTCTCTCTCTCTCTCTCTCTCTCTCTCTCTCTCTCTCTCTCTCTCTCTCTCTCTCTCTCTCTCTCTCTCTCTCTCTCTCCCCTTTTCTTTGAGAGCTCACATTCACTTATTGAATAAAAAAATGAATGCTTTGGAGGTGACTTTCAATGACTTATGTGGTATAGGTTGTAGAACTTTGTCAATGATGTTTATATTCTTCTACAAAATGATGTTTATATTCTTCTACACATACACTATTTATTCATATATAAAAGACAGAACAAATTACTATAACGTTAACAATATTGCTTCCATAGCATTGCTTCCATAGCATCCATAGTCTTATATTTAATTAAATTTATATTTAACCTCCTACATGTTAATGCCTTTTTTTTTTTATAACTTCCTGGATTGGTTTTGTGTCTGCGAGTATTATTTGTTCCATTACTTAGCTGTATTCAATTGTGCTTCCGTTTTACACCCCTAAATACCTTACACCACCGACTGTTAGTCTTCCTGAAGTCTTACCAGCCTAAGTGTGATATCCTAATGAGTGTGAAAGAAATGAGGATACTGGTGAAAAACGGCATAAGAGAAAGAGAAGGGTACTGTGTTTGTCATCTGTTGGATTTTTTTGCCCCTTTTTCCACACGGATATTCCAACACCAAAATAAAAGAACACAATTTATAAATAACTAAACGACACATTTCACACAGTCTCAGGATGTCACTGCTACTGTAGCTGCTGAAAGGCAATAGCTCTCTTTCTGTCATTCTGCAGCTCACTTCGAGACACACAGGTCACATATTATTGTACTGATCTTTACACATAGGTGTACTCACTCATTAGCCACTCTTGGTACAGCTCATTACTAAGGTTCGTATTGTAACTCTACTAACATAGTGGCTGACCTTTAACTCCCTCTTTACTCGTTTTTTTATAGCCTATCAAGCTTTACCCATTGCATCTAGCGATGCAACAATACCATCTTTCTCATTCCAAGTATTACTACATGTTTCGAGAATGACTTACACAACTAAGCAGCTTGGTGGTCCTGGGATTCAAACTCATGTCCTCTCCGTATTCCAACATCTTATCCACTGAGCTACCACTTCCCTCTACTGCAGTCACTCATAATTAAAGTATGTTTCAGTTTTATACCATCAAGAATCCCTTTTTTCAATGTCTGATTGTGTCTGATATTCAAAAACATCTTGCTGGGTAAGGGCTGATTTTTTTTTCCGCCTAGACTGTATTTTTGCTACTTGTCAATGATACCGCCAACTCCTAGCATACACCTCAGCCTCCAAACATGGCCTCCACAAACTAGGTTCTTAGTACCCAGAACACACACACTCACATGCTCCCAATCACCATGTTACTGATTGAACACACCTGTGTTCAATCAACCACACACACACACACACACTCACAGCATACAAAAAGGATTCTCAGTACACAACACAGACTGCTAATTATTTGCACTGTACTTTGTATCATCACATTACCAAACCTTTATTGATTGGATTTTTGTTTTTGATCTTTATAATCCTGGTTTTCTTATCTTTGTCTTTGCCTTTTGATTGCTGTTTGTACAATGCTTTACCATTGCCTTTTTTATGATTGTTCTTGAAATAGGCTAATGAGTCCAAATTACTCCAAAACATCTAAATAATGGTAAGGAATGATGTTTGTGAGTACACTTTTATTAACAATAAATAAAATAATTATGATAAATGTGAAGGGGGTTCGGTGGCTTAGTGGGTAGCACGTTCGCCTCACACCTCCAGGGTCGGGGTTCGATTCCCACCTCCGCCTTGTGTGTGTGGAGTTTGCATGTTCTCCCCGTGCCTCGGGGGTTTCCTCCGGGTACTCCGGTTTCCTCCCCCGGTCTAAAGACATGCATGGTAGGTTGATTGGCATCTCTGGAAAAATTGTCCGTAGTGTGTGATTGCGTGAGTGAATGAGTGTGTGTGTGCCCTGCGATGGGTTGGCACTCCGTCCAGGGTGTATCCTGCCTTGATGCCCGATGACGCCTGAGATAGGCACAGGCTCCCCGTGACCCGAGGTAGTTTGGATAAAGCGGTAGAAAATGAATGAATGAATGAATGAATGATAAATGTGCTTTGTTTAAAAGGCAAATATAGATTTGTTGACTGCAAGCAAAGGTGTCTATGCAAAAAAACGTGTATGTATTTATATATATATATATATATATATATATATATATATAATTGCACACATAAGCTATGATGTAGTGTTCTCCACAGCAGCAGGATGAGAGATGCTACCCCTCATTCCACTGTAGTGTCATCTCCCCTTATGATTTCATTATCACTCTAAGCACCTCCATCCAGGGAGAAACAAACGAGTGCCATCCTTTCTTCCTTGGCCAGAATGAATGAGTGTCATCCCACCTTTCTGCCTGACTGCTCAGGGCCACTGTGTTCAGGGGTCTGTCTCTCAGCCATCCATCCTATTTATTGTACATTCTTCAAACAGACAAATGGGTAGGGGTGATAGGTGTTTTGGAGAGAAGGGGAGTGTTAAAAATAAAGGAATAAAGACAAGAAAAACAAATGAAAAATAAGAGACAAATGGAAAAATAATTCCCTTGTTTTCCATTATGTTTTAAATTAAATTGTCTAGAAGATGTTGTATTTGTGTGACTCTGCAATCATGATCATGTTTGCTAACTAAATTTGTGTGTTGAGGTTGGGGGATGAGAAATTCCAAAAGTAATGCTTGTTGGTCTTGTGACATCTCTAATGGGGCAGGATGTGATATGGGCTATTTCTCAATCTCGGTACTAGATAAATTAATTGATTGAATTTAGAAGGAAAATTAAAAGTTATGACCACAAATTCTCAAATCCACTCAGGTTAATTTAATTGAAATATGCTGTTCAGTTTGATTGGTGAATATGAGTTTGTACTTGAAATAACCTTGTCTGTAGTGAAATCATTCTGTGTGTTTTGATTGCAGGTTAGATGCTGCGTTTCACAGTGCCATTAATGGTACCACCTGTCTAATCAGTCCTCATTTATTCATTTATGCCTGTGTGTGTCCTTGCATTTGCAATCTCCATGTGTGTTTAGGCGTACTTGCAAAAAAAAAAATGTTACAAAGAGTCTGCAAGTATTTCAATCCAACTAAGTGACCTATTTTGCCAGATATGAATCAGCTGCTTCAGATGAATAAATGTTTGCTGCTACTTTGCCTGACCTTATCTCATCTCAGCATTCTCTCTCTCTCTCTCTCTCTCTCTCTCTCTCACACACACACACACACACACACACACACACACACACACCCTCCCCCCTCTAACTAACACACACACATTTACAGATCAAAGAGTCCTGCTAATCAGCCCAACGACACCTGCTGAGCTCCAACATGGCTTTCACCGTAGCACAGTTACATTATCGACAGGCCCATCATGAGCTATTGATCGACCTCCTCTCTCTCACACACACACTCATTTAGATTCTGCAGAAGCACACTGGTTCCTGTACATTATGGAGGTAATTAAGAGCAGTGAAGGCTGAAAATGGCATTGCTCTCTATCAATATATGAACGAGTGTTATTAAGTTGTATAGAATTGAATTTTGTCAACTATTTTTGCTCTCTCATCTCTAAAAAGTAGCCTTTGTTTGTCACATATACATTACAGCACAAAGTAGTTCTTCTCTTCACATATCCAAACTTGGATATCTGAACTATCAAGCCATGATACACAGACCCTGGAATCAAAAGGCATAAGGGTCTTGCTCATGGTGTCTGCTTGAAAACCCCAAAAATCCATCATAAAAGCTAATTTGGTTTGTCAATAACATCTCCAGAGACTGGCTATTTTCACAGGGCAATTTGATGTGTGATGACAGACCTCCTTCTAGGAAGTATGCCTTCATACTTGGTTTCAAAGGTGTCCTTTAAGTGTGAATGGTTTAAGTGCACTGCATACACCACAGTGCAGGTTATGGATCACTGATCTGTATCCAAGATAAAGCAACATTCGGCAGCAGAAGAGTGCTTGACCATAATTGAGTTTATTTTTACTCCAAAATGTAGTTTGTGTGCAAACACAAGATTATCTCACCCAACCCCCCCCCCCCCCGCGCACTGAAACAGAGTATTTAATCAATATTTTACTTAGCTAACATTATTATAGGACTAAATCTTTCTAGATACTCTGTCATCTGTCAGAGAAGTTTTATTGAATGCATTTTTTAACCAGCATAATCAAAATGAGATTTGATCTATTTTGCGAAGAAGACCTGAGCAAGAGGTGGAAAAAAGTTTGGAATTATGACCAAATTTAGGATTTTTTCCTTTTTTTTATATAGTTTTAGAAATCGGGGGGCATGGTGGCTTAGTGGGTAGCACGTTCGTCTCACACCTCCAGGGCCTTGGTTCGATTCCTGCATCCGCCTTGTGTGTGCGGAGTTTGCATGTTCTCCCCATGCCTCGGGGGTTTCCTCCGGGTACTCGGGTTTCCTCCCCCGGTCCAAAGACATGCATGGTAGGTTGATTGGCATCTCTGGAAAATTGTCCGTAGTGTGTGATTGCGTGAGTGAATGAGAGTGTGTGTGTGCCCTGCGATGGGTTGGCATTCCGTCCAGGGTGTATCCTGCCTTGATGCCAGATGACGCCTGAGATAGGCACAGGCTCCCTGTGACCCGAGAAGTTCGGATAAGCGGTAGAAAATGAGTGAGTGAGTGAGTGAGAGAGTGAGTGAGTGAGTTTTAGAAATCAAATTGCTCTTATTTTTTTATCCAATATTTTTTATTTATTTATAAAATCATTAATTGAATTATGCATTATTATTTTAATAGTGATAATTAAACACCATGAACAAGAAAATACCATGGAAAACGTCTGCAAGATTACTTGCTAAAAAAGGGAAAATCTGAACATTGTTTTATTGTGAAACTACCTATTTTGAGGTCAGTTTATATTGACTAAAGTCTAAAAAAGTGCATGCGCAATCATACTGTATTAAGAAAACAAAGAGATACAATAGGGTATAGTAAAATAATCAGTGTTATGGTGGTGCATTAAAGACTCTCAATAAAGAAAGATTAAGGGAACAGCTTTACTTTGTGTAGAAAGTGGAGATTTTTTTCCATCCATCCATTTACTGTAATGCCTTTCCTACACAGTATCATAGAGAGTGTGGAGCCTATCCCAGGGGACCTGGGCCACAAGGCAGGGGAGACCCCATGCCAGTGCAATCCACGTTGGATACAGTCACAATTTGTCTTTGGGCTGGGGGAGGAAATCGGAGTACTAGGAACTCAAACCCCTAACACCAAATATGTGAGGCAAATGTTTTCTCCAGAGACGCATTCCATAAATATTACGGATTACAGTAGGCTTGACCATACAAACTAGTATACACTTTCTTGGTTTACTAAACATCCATTTATTATTAACCTTTGATTATGTGTAGCATCCTCCATATTAGTAGAGTTATTACTATAGCAACATTTAATTACATATTAGGAATGGGCACATGAAGAAAAACCTGGTTTGTGATGCAGCCAGCATGACTGTTAGAATAGCTGTTATAGTTGGTTATTTATCTATGGCTGAATATTTATTTATTATCTATTATCACTACCTTCTTACCAATCATCATGAAGTTTTTGACTGCCAAGTGGTAAGTGTTATAGATGGTATTGTTTAGTTTTGCTGCTGTTCTTGTCCCATCCAAGTTCCAAGTAGTGCTCTCTGTGTTCTCTTTAACAAGAATTGATAAATAATTTTACTTTTTTTAATCAAAAGTGTTTAATTCAGTCAAGTTTTACTTGAGAGCTTGTTTTTAATCTAGATGTTCATTTCAAAGCAAAATGATATGAAAGAAAACCATGTTCTCTGACAATCTCCATTAGCCACTGCATTACTTTCTGAGACAGCCCAGCATGAGGTAGACTGGAGAGCTTGTCATGGACACCAGAGATAGAATTTACAGAGAATATAGAAACAGTTCATAAGTCAGAACATCTCCGCAGACTGCTAAATGTTTTACTCACTATCTTTTCCTTCCCTTATCTCTTTACAATTGTGATCACTATAACCGGACTACAGAGAAACTATACTGTATACAAATCTTAAAACAAAAATACATCCTGAATGATTATTTCAATCATTTTCTACCACTTTATCTGAACTACCTCGGGTCACGGGGAGCCTGTGCCTATCTCAGGCGTCTTTGGGTATCAAGGCAGGATACACCCTGGATGGAGTGCCAAGCCATCGCAGGGCACACACACTGTCATGCACTCACACACTCACACACTACGGACAATTTTCCAGAGATGCCAATGTCTTTGGACCGGGGAAGGAAACCGGAGTACCCGGAAGAAACCCCCAAGGCACGGGGAGAACATTCAAACTCCACACACACAAGGCGGAGGCGGGAATCGAACCCCGACCCTGGAGGTGTGAGGCGAACTGCCGAACGTGCTAACCACTAAGCCACCATGCCCCCCATCCTGAATGAGTTTTAAAACATTTAAATCTTTATAAATATCAGGGATCTTCTTTGGCAACCCAGACTTTTATTATGAAATTCTGAGTCTGCTTTTTTTTATTTTAAAATATTATGGGCATGTTAGTCCATTTAGGCCACTGGTTTTCTAGCTTACCCTTCAAAACCCGCTGATAAGTCAGTGGCATTTAGACATTTCTTAACTCTCAGCCGAGTTTATTGTATCTGTGCATCGGGAATAGCACAATTTTTTCCCTTGTAAGCATATTTAATGTATTTAAATTTTTTTTTTCTTTTTTGAATGTAAAATTAACTGTAAACATCGGTGTCAGATCCATTAACATCTAGGACTCCATTTCCTGCAGTTTACCACAACCTACAAGCATGGCCAGATTCATTCATTTTCTACCGCTTATCTGAACTTCTCAGGTCATGGGGAGCCTGTGCCTATCTCAGGCGTCATCGGGCATCAAGGCAGGATACACCCTGGACGGAATGCCAACCCATCGCAGGGCACACACACTCATTAACTCACGCAATCACACACTACGGACAATTTTCCAGAGATGACAATCAACCTACCATGCATGTCTTTGGACCGGGGGAGGAAACCAGAGTACCCGGAGGAACCCCCCGAGGCATGGGGAGAACATGGCCAGATTGACTAAAGTAATGCAAAGTAAACATTCACTTCTGTAAGTCTGTGACAGTACCAGGCCTGCATATTGTATAGAGATTTCAAATTTTATAGAGAGATTTAAAATTTTTGACGTATACTTAATGTTTTCCTGACCTGTTTTACTCTATATTGCCTGAATTTGACTTTTCTTTTTTCCTGAAGTCAAATGAATTTGCATAGGCATCGTAGTCTGTTGTCTGACAATATTTTAAAAGTGAAATTTTTAAACAGAATTACATTTGACAGTAAAACATGTTCAAGTTTGTAAATTAAGTACTAATGCTATTATGAGTTTTGGATTTTAGATATTTTTTTAGGTTTTAGATTTTTGTGGATGTAGCTTCTATAAGACAACATAGACAGGGGAATGGAATTGTGCTTTGGAATGGCCTCAAAAACTTAAAGCCCAGATAGAAAATAGCTGGCAAAAAAAAAAAAAACCAACATTTTAAATAGGAGAGTTGGTGAAAATAACCAGTTAACTGTGCATATTGAAAGTTAAATAACACCAACGGTTTTATGATATGTTATTTAGTACATAAGCATCAACTTGAATTACTATTTTATGTATTTCTACTCAGCTGTATGACTCTATAGTAATCCATGCATATTTATTAAAAACTATTAAAACAACCAATATATTTACATAATGGTTAGGATTATCAATGCTGTTAGGATAGTAAGGGTCAAATGTCATTGTCTGCATGGGAGTACTGTTGGTTGCTGAGAGTAACAGCCTGTAACAGCCTGTTTTTTGTTCCTTGTTTTGTGCTAAAGTCTCTGTTTCTGTGGTCCATGATGTTACTAAGATGTTTGATGTTACTACAATTTTGCATTGTTCATGGGTCCTGTTCCTAATTATTTGCCTGTTCCTATTTTTCTGCACTGTACTCTTTTGACTTTTTTAAATAAATGTCCTGCACTCACATCCTACCTTTCCTCAATGTCTGTATTATGAAATTAAAATGACACTTCTTTCAGCACCCCTTTCCTAGTCTTCAGTGCTCAATGCTTAAAATCCTGTATTTTTATAAATAATAAACTGTAAAAGAGTAAAACTATTGTTGGCACATGCTTCCCCAATTCTCCTACAACATGTAGCAATTTATTTAAAAACAGACACTGGGGCTTTTGCATTTTCAGTTGTATTAATAAAAACACAGAGTAAAAATCTGGCATTTATTTTGTTTTCAAAACAAAATATAAATTTACAGATAAGTGAAATTAAGCTAAAACCAACAAAATGCATTCCAATTTGTTGTGCCAACAGGAGCTGCCAGAACAATTTCAATGCCTGCAGGCATACATTATACAGATCTCTAATACTTCAGTAAAGAACTCCAAATTTCCAATATATGTTTTAAGTGGTGTCTAATGGTCCTGGAGAATGCTGTTTAAAATGGCACTTCAATATGTCCCACAGGTAAGTTAGGTTGAATCTGGTGACTGTGTAGATCATGCAACCTAATTTTCACGAACAACAATGTTCAGCTAGTCCTTGTCCAAGGGAAATAGGTGCTGGAAGAAACCACTTCCATCAGGATAAAATTGCCCTATTCTAGAATGAAGGTGATCAGTCAAAATAGCTTTGTATTTATTTACAATGGTTTTAATTTTAAAGGAACAAGTGAACCCAAACTATGCCAGTTATCAAATGCTTTGCCAGAAAAACAGAGCCACTGGCTTTTCCTTTGTCAACTGATTTTGTTTTAATTCAGGGTCTAGACAGTGTAATTTATCTTAACTGTTGTATTTTAAAGCAATTATAATATGGAACAATACCATGGTGGGATAATTGCTTTCTGTAGAGAACATGGCCGAAAAGCTTGGTGTCATTCAGTTTTATTTATTATTGATCATTTTTGCACACCTTTTCCTTAATGCATATTGATATCTTCACTAACCTGATGTATTTTTATTTTTTATTTTTTTTAGATGAATCACATTAACCAAAAGTGACCTAAGAAACTTGTCAACAGTTGGAAGGTGTTGTAAACTTCAGTACCCAACAAAATTCTTTGTTTGGAGCATGTTTAACCTTGGGTTTGGAGGACTCGGCTCCATACCTTTAGAGGAGTGTGTGCAGATGGGTCCTTTTCATGTGGTCAGTGAGGCAGAACTGCCTGCTGTCACTGCCTAGGTTCACACGTTCAAATAAGTGCAGAATTAGACATTTGAACCTGAATTTCCTGATCTAATACAAAAGCACCATAATAAATATTCAGAAATATTTGTTAATAAGAAGACCACTGACTGAGCTGCTTTGCTTTTCAATAATAATCCACATTTAAAATGATGTGGGGAGCTCAAAGACAGTATTCTGTCAGTTATGAGGTTATTACAGACATTTGAATATTTTTTGTTCTACTGACTTTATGATGCTAAAATATAAATATACATGTTTAAATGTTGTCCTTGAGGTCTGTATACATATGGGTATATGATTATGATTTTGCTCCGAATTTTTAGTGGCAACAGAGCCAACCCATCTGGGACTTGTAGGTAACTGCCTAGGGTCACATCGTGGCCAGGGAGACCACTTAATGCCATTTCCTCAAATTTTCACATGTTGTAGGATTAGGGCCAACAGCATGGCGGAGGACCCCACCCATCCCCCTACAACATCTTTCAGCTTCTACCATCAGGAAGAAAGTACAGGAGCATCAGAGCCCACTCTGCTAGACTGGGGAACAGTTTCTTCCCCCAAGCTGTAAGAGTCCTCAACTCAAACCTCCACTGCTACCCCTGAAAATACACAGGCCTCCTGTTACGTGACCCACCTGACTGCCACCAATCACACTCATCTCAGCATTAGCACACTGGCACATCAATAATGTTTAAATATTTACATGCTCATGTTGCACACCACATCTTGCACTAGTCTGCTACCAGCTGCTGACTTAGAATGCCTCCTGCTGCACGTGTACAATATCAAGGAAGAATTGTAGAGTCTTCATACATGTATTTATTGCTTTAGTGTATTTTTTGTGTATTTAAATTGTATTGCTTTGTTTTGTGTTTTTTGATGTTTAATGTTTTTGATGTTTGATGTTTTGGATGTTGCACCGTTTGAACTGTGAGACAGGACATCTCGTACCACTACATGCCTCAACATATAGGGAAATGACAAATAAAGAAATTTGAACTTGATTAAGAAACCATGTATTTCTATGTATTTTAATTTATATTGCACAAAGTCAATAAGACACCAAATCAGTGAATATGTCACATCGCACTAATTGTTATGATTGTATGATTATGGGCATTCTCATGTAAACTGCTTCATTTTTGTTTCAAAAATGTTAGTAAAACTGTATCATTCAGATCAGGGCAAAAAAAACTGAAGGTTTTAAATTTTTTCCTTGATATTGTGAATATCAACTTACCAAGTTCTAGATCTAGACAATACAACAAAACAACAACAACAACAAATTACCAATAATGTGATGGCTGATTCATACAAAAACTTGCCAAGGACACTTGTAGAACCATCAGCACCATAGACATGGACAGTGTCCCATTGTAAAGGTTTCACACCATGTAAGCACAGCTCCTTTACAGCACTTACATCCTTTACAGTCAGTCATTTGTGAACAAACTGTAACACTCAGTGTTGCAGGAATGGAGATATGCTCTAAAAATACTGTAATTAGTTTTCTTTGATAACTAATAAGCAAGTTACAAGTGTTGCTATTTATCATTATGCCCAGAAGCCATCTGCACCTTTAATATTTATTAAGAACATGTTATGTAATTATTTTGGGCATTTAAAATGTCAAAAACAAGTGCTTCAGTTGATTAATTTTCCTATAATAAAATAAACATATGTATAGCCACAAAAAAATTCAAAACCCAATAATAATGTAAATAACAGAAATATAAGTGGTTTGTACTGGGACGTCTTGCAGTGTGTTTCTTCCTTTTTTTTATTATCTACAGCTAGGTAGCATTTGATTCTGATGGGTTAGTGGAAGTCTTACAGAATTTCAGTGTCAGCTAATAAAAATTCAATACCTTTTGTTTGGTTGATTGGATTTGTTTTGTTTTTGCTACACTGTTTTGTTTTTGCTTCACAAATTTGATTTGAATAAAAAGGTCTACCAAAAGCTACTCTTTTATCAGCATCAGTGTCAAATTGTAGCCATTTCAAATGACTCATAATTAATATACTAGTAATGGTGACATTTGGTTAATAATGATGTATAGTGACAAGTTTATAAGTAAGAACTAACCATTATTTACAAGAAGAATATGAAATCAATTTTCATTTGATTTTGCTAGCAATTACACAATAAAAAAGTATAAACATATAATGTATGTTCTTTCTCTTTCCCCACAGAATCTGTTTTCAGGCTATTTTAATGCAAACAAGTGTTATTATTTCTTTGGACTGTGTGACCAGGTCCAAATCATTTCATAATAGCAAAAGATGAAAGAAGATTGGGGCCATTATTCATGATAGTAGAATTGCTAATGGAGAATCAAATTTTTCACCATTTCATAGAAATATTATTCACAAAATGGGATCCCAAATCAGCACACTAAAGAGGAATTTTTCTCAGTTTCTTTAAGATAAACCATTTTTACTCATCTAACTTTGTATCTATCATTACAACAAGCAATGAAGGAATAAATAAATAAACAAATAAATAAATATCTAAATAAGCAGCATAATAAAGTATACTCTCTTTCAGCAAACATCTCCAACATATCCATTTTAATTTGACTCTTAGATGTCTAAGGATTTAATCATCATGACTTGTGGACCAATAGTAAAACTATTATAAACTATGAATAAAATGAAGAAGGAATGGGTTTTTGGTACTGTGTTAAAATGTTACTGATTCTAATTGAGTGTACATGATTTTATGCCATTCTGAAAGAAAAAAAAACTGCCATTGTCTAGGGATTTAGCAATAAAAAATGAAAAAAATTCAACATCCCTCTACCTTTGCTAGTTTCTTATTTTTAGGTGACTGAATATGTTGCACAACTGAACAAAACAAACATTCAAATATCAAAAATGTTTTTAAAGGCATGATGTTGAATAATGAGAACAAACCAAAATGCCAAATATATGATGGTTAATTCTAAAGTTGAGGATTAGTAGCAGGATTAGTGTTTAACATCATCTGTGTAAATTCAAACAATAATACATGCCTTGTCTTCTCACAAAATTGTGTCTTAGGTGATCACTAATTATAAACAGGGCTAGAGTTTATAGGACTTTGCTCAAGTACTTTATAACTTAATTATTATCGACCATCTAAAGTATTATAATTTAATTCCCTGTTTAGTGTAACTAAAACAGTAATCATCATTTCGGCCTCCGCTGTAGACAAATCCAGCACAACTACATGAGAGAGAGAGAGAGAGAGAGAGAGAGAGAGAGAGAGAGAGAGAGAGAGAGAGAGAGAGAGAGAGAGAGAGAGAAGATTGGCTACAGGATATCTTATTTTTTTCTCACATGCTCTGTGCATTTCATTGGAAATCCATAAAAAACATATGGGCCAGAAACTTTGATTAAGTTGGAGCTGAGTTGGAGAGAAATCTAAATGGATCTGAGAGATCCCCAATACCTAGAGCTGGCCATTAACGTAAGAAATAGATATTCCTCCTTGGAGTATGTGAAAGGCAAGGTACATCTGGATCTAAGAAATGCAGAACATTCTGGAAGGCCTGCAAGTTCTCCTGTCATCATGGATCTATTCTCTCTGTATGGAATTTCAGATAGCCAAAATACCCCATGATGTATGAAAGAGAAAAATAAGGAATCATAGTTGATAGACATTTGCCATAGCATCAATTCTCTATGGACTTCCTGCTCTTCCAATTATCTCTGTGCCTTGCAGTTAAACATTTCCATTCAGTAAATATATTATTAACAGAGGAGTAACTAAACTTTGGAGATGGGTTATTCCCTAAAAGAAACACACATAGATTTAATGTTCTTCATGTTTTTATCTATCAAGACAATCACTCTGCCCTTTACCCTGTCTTCGGGTAAGTTTATAAATTTTGCATGAAAAGTGCCTTTATAAACGAGTAAGTTTAGGGTGCTGCATTTATCCAAGGGCTTGTCAACAAGGGGATTGCTAGTAGAGGTTGGAAGCCTTTCCCCAACAAATCTCTGCCCTCAGCATGTTGGGCATCAAGGGCATGGAGAAGTGAAGAGTTAGTCATAATACCAGCAGAAAGACCCCCAAGATGGCTGTGGTTAAAATAGGAGAGCTATTTGGACATCAGATAAATATGCATCTGGACACAAGCTGTGTTGTGATCGGAGACAACTGAGTTGCCTCAAGGAGGCTGTGTGATGCTGACTGATTTGAATCACCTGAGAATTTAGAGAAAATCACCGTTTACCAGCATCAGCATACCATGTAAACAACATGTATTCATTCAGGAGTGACTATTATCCAACTGAAGTAAACTACAATTGTTCTATACTACCACTTCATTAGTAATTATATTTGACTTAGTGGAGCTTTTGCTTGTATTATTACATATTTTATAAGCAGTGATGTTAGAGAAGCTAGTCTTAGTTTAATGGAAAATGCTACTCTGACACAATGACAAGTGAGTTGTCAAGAAAACAAATACTTAAAAGCACTATAAACTCTTGTATATGCAAGAAGAGGAGGACAACTAATTACAAGAAACCTAATTTACAGTAGATTTAACAGGAGTGCTCTCAGATGTATTGGCTTAACTAATCTAATAGAGATTCGGAATGTACAAAAAAATGCCTTCTCCAAAATCTAATTCTGAACAATTAAAAGCTTAGAGGCAGAGAGTGGCAAGCAACTCTTTCAAACAAGAACTACTGTATACAGTATGAAAACCCTGTGAACTGTAAAACAACCTTAACATAACCATAAGCTTAACCAAACCCTTGTATTATAACTTTGTCTCAAAAAAAATGGTCAAGAATGTGTCACATACTCAGCACAAGTCTAAGCAGTCTTCATGTAATCCGGGCATCACCAAATGGAGGACCGAGTGACGGGTCTGCCCGTACCCGTTAAAATTCTAATATTATCATATTAAGCATCTCCTTATTATAATCTAATATTATAAGATTATATAAGCTCTTTGATATTAATAAAAAGATAAATCTTTTGTTCATGCGCAATTAATCTAATTATTATGACAGGAGCGTCATCAAAAGCCAAGCCAAAAACAGATTGTTTCTGTTCCATACTCCAGAGCAGAAGGTGGCAGTAATGCACCTAATTACGCTGGCAGGACAATTAAGATTCAACCTGCTGGCAGGACAGTTACATACCCATTTCTCTCAATACGAACGGAAGATGGAAAAGGAGTAAGGAGAGGTGGAAGGAAGAGAGGAAAAGGGGAGCTGCTCAAAGCTCTGCACTTTTCTTTTATTCAGTAAATTCTGCCCTGTTCTATTTTACTTGAAATGTTCTTTTTGCCTAAGGTTCCTGTGTTATTAATGTAGTTAATGTTCAAAAAAAGGGGCAGCTCAAAAGTCTTTTGTTTAATTTTGTTCTTAAAGATTAAGTGCACTTATATTTTATTCAGAAGATTCTGAATGTTTTACATTACTTGAAATATAGGCCCTAAGTTCAGGCTGCTCAAAGCTGTGTTTGCACTTTTTATTTATTTTATTCAGAAGAAATTCAGTGTCTGTTGTTTGTTACTTGACATGTAGTAAAGACAACTACAGTATTGTTTTCCATTCAAGTGTCATACAAGTTCAGACTTTGAAAACACTTGAAATTTAACAATAAATTATATAGAAATGTATGTGTGTTATTGATTTTATTAACATGAGGGTACACTATTTTAAGTGACAATATAAGATTCGGACCTTTGCTGGGAGGAGATTTTAGTAACTGGACCTCTTTGAATTTTAATTGAATACCCCTGATGTAATCTACTGTAAGATCTCAATACTAAAGTAATATAATTTGCTACTGAAACCTTACTCAAATGCACATAATCAACTGAAATCAATCAGTTTCTCATCACATGCCTTCAATTTTAATTATCAGCAAAGCACATCAAAAGAGTTTGGCAAATATTTAAGCGACACAATCCATATATCTTCTTCTCTACGGCCATGCTAAACAAGTGTTCCATTTTTCACTATGGCCTAATAGTGACAATGTGATACATCACCCATTTCCACACTTTAATGACCAATCCCCATCCAGTGATTAATGTCATATCTTATGATGCCATATCTATGATTAATAGCTTATAGAAGCACTATCAATTGTGCCAGAGTTGAGAATGTTCAGCAGTGGTAAATAAGCAGGAATTACTGGCAACAACCTGCACCAAGCACTTTTCTGTGCAATGCGGGGAATGGATGTAGAATTTGAAGAATATGACATGACCAACTGTAACTGTTTTTATCCAAAAGCTTGTAATAATTGTAATAAGTAATAATACATGACAGACTCCACACGGCATATATTTTTTGTAAAAGCATAAAGAATGCTAGTGCATGCTAACTTTACTATTTCCATTAAATATTTCAAACGTCTCTATTGTTGCTGAAAGGTTTCACAACGTGCCAATATCACAGTATCTCAACTACATTGTTTGAAATGCAGAGAAAAGAAAAGGAAAGTTTTTTCTGTTGCTGAGTGGTTATTGTGACCTGAGTATTATAAGATTTTATCATCACCCAGGCTCTTGTAATTTTAAGGTTGTATTAAGCTAAAATGTATTTCTTGTATTTCAATGTCAGTGGATATTTTATACATGTCTCTTTGTGTAGTGACTGCAGAAAATAAAATTTAAAGATTCAACTTAAATGTCACAATGACACAAATTCCAGCTTGAATGTCTGAATTAGGTAGAATGAACAATGCGGAATGTCTAGAGATTGTCCTGATGGTCACATCAGTGATGCAAAGAGCTAGGAGGATCGAGTGACAGATATGTAGAGAGCATGAGAGAGACATCCAGAATGGTGCGGTTTTGCTCAATAAGTGCACACTTCAACCAAGCATTCATGAAATGGAGATAAATGTGTCTGCTCTATCTAAATGGAAGCAGGCCTGGCAGCCATATGGCCAATAAGCTCAGAGAATCTAATGAACCAAAAACTGCTATTGTTTGACAGAGTTAATGTAGGAATGCTTCACCATTTAAACCCTGGCTTGAACAGTGAGTCGAACATTTAACCATGCTGTATGATTCCCATCAGCTCCTTTTTTTTTAAGTATGGAGATATAGATGGATCAGAACACCAAAAATAAATAAATATAAAAAAAATTAAAGGATATGAATGGAAATTTCCGCTTAACTAATGAGCCTAGGAAGGGGCATAATAGTTATTTATTTCATGAGCTTGTTTGACTGCATAAAAGAAAGGTCAATATAATTAGCCACAAAGTCTGGACATGGCAGTGTCCTTGTGCTCAGACAGAGAAAGAATAAGGTAGAGAGGATTCAGGAGTTTCTGTCTGAACTGCAAAATAACCTACTTGCTCATGTAAGAAGACAATGGGAGAAGTACAAGGTTGTGTGTGTGTTTTTCATCTACTTATCCACATGCATGTACAAAAATACAAGCACACACTTCTGTGTGTTTGTTGAGTATATTATTCAGTGTCAGCAGAGGTTTGGTCAACTCAAGGCTCTGTGGACTGAGGGCTTGCAACTAGAGCACTAGTCATACATATGCAAAAGCAGCAGTGATTATTCCCGGTGCAGAACACATGCAGGCTTGACAATAAATTTTTCTTTAACCTAAGAGTATATCTTGACTTGATGAGGTTCTATCTGTTCTGTTTCACATTTTGTTTAAAGAGTTCAGGAGAAGAACATAATTGCTGGAATGGCCTTCATTTGCAAGGCATTCTTCTTTAATATGGTATAAAATGTAGACTATAAGAGAAATAGGTTATGTGTGGCTGTAAACTGTCTTCACCCAGTCTGTACTTAATACTGTCCAAACATGTTACCAAATGTCTTCTATTTGTCTGAAGGAAGCACAAGTGGATGCTTGGGGTGTGGCAAGCAAAGCAGCATCTCATTCCCTTCTCGGGGAGCCCAGGTTACATATGTAACCTAGTGTATTTCCCTTTCAGGAACTATAGGAACATTAATACCAATGCCGCCACACCCCGAAAGATGTCTGTCCTGTCGGGCTGTGAGAGTGGCATGGACAACTACTGGAACAGGACATCAACTAGCCCCATAAGACACAGGATCCCAGAATGGGGTCCAAGTAAAAGCTATAAAATTTGTTAAAGATGTGTGAAGAGGACCAGGAACACCTCTAGCCAAGGCACTGGATGAGGTGATACTTTTAGTTGATTAAGCCCTAATTGCCAGTGGCAAAGACATGTCAAACACCTCATATGTTTGGGAAATAGCCCCCTACCCAGAGAGGCATGTCTAGAAATTTCAGCTGATAGATGAACCAACAGAGCAGCGGACTGGGTCCTATTGGTGTTGATCACAACAGAGGTAAAATTAACATTTATATTTTATAAATAAAAATATTTATATTTTAATGTGGATGGATTCAATATGGTCTCAACATCCTCAGCTGAGAGACCAGATCCTAAGAGCTGGTTCCCTGGGGTCCAGATCCAGAATTTCCATATTTCAGGGTGGCGGGTGAGAATTTCCGACTGTGCCAAGGACAGGGGCCCTCCTGAACGAAATCTCCCAAGAAGTTCCGTCTAGGAGGTAAATCAGTCCCACAAATTAGAACCAGGCTAGTGTTTAGCTACCAACAGAAGGCAAACTCAATCCTGGTGCTCTCTGGCTAGGACTTCCAGGAGCAGAGCCAGTGGAGGAATGGCGTACCTTCTAATACTGCGCCGAAGCCGGTGAGGGAGGTGTCCAACAAAATTTGCTTGCGATGACAACACGCTCCATGAGTGGGACCCAAGGTAAGAAATGGGGTCTCTTCCACATAAGAAGCATAGAAAGTGCACAATGTGTAACCCTTATGACACTGAGAGGGTGATTGCAGAAACCCCCTGCTCCTGAGCCAAAACTGAAAAGGCTTTGACGAGTAGAAATGTCCTGGCATAGCCGAATGTCCATTACTGCAGAAAGGTTGGAATTCATCCAAACAGGAGACAAGCTATGAGAGGGAGAAAGCACACCCATCTCTGGTTTGAGACTGCACCCCAAACACTTCATGTGGGTGAGTACAACATCTAGATGTCTTGCCACCATATCTTTCCACTGGACTAAAATGAGCCATTCATCAATATAATTGAATGCACAGATGTCCAGGCAAGGCAGAGGAAACAGAGCAAGATCCATGCACTTTGTGTATGTGCGTGGAGACAAAGCTAGGCCAAAACGGAAGCCATGATACTGGCACGCTTCACTCCAGTAGTGAACCTGATCTCCTAGATGTTTATTTGAAAACATTTTTCAGACATATCGTTACAAACAAGTCCTGGTATCTGATTTGAGACAGAAAGAGATTGAACATTAGCATCTTGAACCTGTATGACTTTAGTGTATGGTTTAGAGCATGCAGAGTTCCTGCTGGAGGAACAAAGCCTGCCCTGTGTGGATAATAGTGGGCGACAGGCCTTTTAAAAGGGGGCGGCCAGGAGGCAAACTGGATTCTGTACCCTTTCTCTGTGACCACACTAAGATACAGTGTTGTGTAAAAAAGTGTTTTCCCCCTATTTTTTTTTGCATGTTTGTCACACTTTAATGGTTCAGATCAAACAAATTTAAACATTAGTCAATAATAAAACAAGTAAACACAACATGCCATTTTTAAATGAAGGTTTTTATTATTAAGGGAAAACAAAATCCAAACCCACATTCCAGCGAACCACAGTGAGAGCCATTATCCACAAATAACGAAAACATGGAACAGTGGTGAAACTTCAGAGGAGTGGCCAGCCAACCAAAATTATCCCAAGAGCACAGCATTGACTCATCCAAGATGTCACCTATTTTCTGGCTAAATAAACGTTTTTGGATAACACTTTCCCTGTCTCTCTCAGCGGTTCTGTGTTCTACTGCTCAGAGCGCTACAGATGCTACAGATTAGATCATGTATGGATTATATTGTGACCAATCATATTAGAGATAACATCTCCAACAGTGCAGAACTGCCATATATTCTGCTGCTTTGGCATTTAGAGATACGATGGTATAATTTGAAGCGATCACATTTCTATGTTTACATTTACATTACATTTGTAATATACAGATGTTAGCACATTGATAAAATGATCAGTCACAAACGTAATCCCTATACCATATACTGTAGACAAATATCCTTAACATAGAGACAAAGTAAAGGACAAATAAATACGATGGTACAATTTGAAGCGATCACATTTCTATGTTTACATTTACATTACATTTGTAATATACAGATGTTAGCACATTGATAAAATGATCAGTCACAAACGTAATCCCTATACCATATACTGTAGACAAATATCCTTAACATAGAGACAAAGTAAAGGCTTATAATAGATCATTTATAAAAAGCATTCCTTTGTCTTCGACAACCTATCACAGTCTTCAAAAGAATGTGTCATACCTAGCAACGGGGTCATCCTCGCTTTATCTTTTAAGATAAAAAAGTTGTTGCTCAGTTTTTCTGAGTCCTGAATTACACTTAATCTAAGATTCCTAGTTAGAAATAAATCAAGAGTTATCTAAGATGATTCTTAGAATCTACTAAAATGTATAATGAGCTATAGTGAGATGTATTCATCATTCAATATTATGCATTAATCTTCATATCAATATTTATCTAATAATACATAATTATGCACACAATTATGCATTTTGTAAACATTATTGTTTTTAGATACCAACAGGACAAGCTGATACTTCCAACAGTCACCATGCAAAGGGCAAGATGAGTCATTAAGAATAAAATGAAAATTGAAAGTCCCTGACCAGGATAGAGCTGTGACTGAAGATACTGTAAATGAATAAATTAATGAATGAATGAACCTCGTCTTGACACAAGTTTACACATTACTATATGTAGTGTTTGTGCCACATGACCAAAGATCACCTGTTGTCTTGATTTATGTTCAATTCAGATTTGCATTCAGATCTTACTTCAAATAACCAATGTATCCTTAATATATGGGAAGGATCAAGAAGAATCCTTTCTTTTCTTCTGGAATTTGTTCATTTATTTATTCATTCATCTCAGCAACCACTTTATCCTTGTCTTGTTAGTTGATCTGTAGCATAAACACTGAGCACAAAGCAAGAATACATCCTGAATTGGACAAAATCCATTGTGGGCTTGGTATTTGTATTCTTGAATAAATGATTCCAAATTAGACATTAATATTTGAAAGCAAGCAAGGACAGTGATGCAAGAACACATCCTACTGCACACTGAGATATCTCCAAGCTCAAGGTAATTCACATGAGCATCATTTTGAAGCACAAATTCCTTGCAAGGTAAAGACATCAGGCAGGCACTGAGAGATGTAGTGTATTAGTCTATAATGGCTGAGATTTGTTGAGTGTTGTAGCTCTGGGGATCACAGCTTGCCACCTTGACTGTATTCATTTAGATTTCATCAAATCTGTGTGGCATGCTTTATTTTAGGTGTTAGGTTTGCTCTTGATACAAATACAATCTTGTATGTGTGAGTGTGTGGATGATAAATTTACAAAATGCCACTATACTCAAATGTCAACTATTCACATTTTTAAAAAAGCAGGGTTTCAGGAACACACACACACACACACACACACACACACACACACACACACACACACACACACACACACACACACACACATGCATAGTCCTATCACACAACACCAGCTGTTTTCTTATACAGTATGTCATCAGTTTGCTTGGTAAGATATTGGCACACATATATTATCATCACTATCTCTCTCTCTCTCTCTCTCTCTCTCTCTCTCTCTCTCTCTCTCTCTCTCTCTCTCTCTCTCACACACACACACACACACACACAAACACACACACAAACACACACACACACACACCATTTGCAGGCCTATGACAAGGTTATGAGTGTTATCTTACTGAAAGATTATAACAGCTGTGTGCAGGTTGTCAGATTTCTCATTGGTTTGTGAGTTACTGTACAATAAAAAAAAATATTTTATATACAAAATACATTTCTACCACAAAAGAAAGAAAGAAAGAAAGAAAGAAAGAAAGAAAGAAAGAAAGAAAGAAAGAAAGAAAGAAAGAAAGAAAGAGTCATTTTGAATGCACAGAATGTTTAAGGTCTACCAACATATTTTCAAATAAGTCAGAGTGATGATGATAACTGTGATGGTCACTCCAAAACTTTCATTGTGTGTTTCTTGATGTATTTTATGGTGGATTTTGAGTTATGCTTTGTATCATCCTCCATCCTTTCTCAAATGATGACTCAAATGTTTGCACAACCAGATTTTTTTAAATAGAAACTTGCCTGTGGGTCTTTAGTGTTATAGTCATATTGCTTTCTGGTCAGCATATGGTCAATTGTGTTTGAGACCTTTCTTGGTATTTCTTGATCTTGCTTTGACTTCCACAGTTCCATTTAACTGCCATTTTTTAATGATATTTCAGAAATTACTTTGATAATTTTATATACCCTTCCTCTGCTTTGTATGCATCAATTACTGTGTATAACCCATGTCAAAATGGCAGGTTTTCTGTGTAAAAATTGAAACCAGAATTAATCATGTCAGAGTCAACTTTTAGTTGCAAACGATACATTAAAGTGGAAAGCAACAAGAATCATTTTAGGGGAAAAAAATTAAAAATAAATAATGTACAATAACCTGGATGCATAAGTGTGCACATTGGAATTTTCCAATGTTTAGAATCAAGCAGTCACTTTCAAACACATTTTAAATAATTCGTATATATACCTTCTATCAACTTAAATGACTGATTAAGCACAAATACAGTACAGCTACTTATATAAGATTTTTATTATATTTTCTTTTTACATCAGACATTTACATTACAAAAGCCACAAAGACTTTACAAAGTAGGACAGGACCTCGATTTCTGCAATTTCTGGTTGTAGCATGTGACAACAATCTCCTGAATTCTTCATATGTTTGTGCTATTGGGGAGTGTGGCAATACAGAAGCATTTTCTTTAACCAGAAAACACCCCTTCAATGCCCAGATGAAGTCTAAACCATGTGGAATAATGTGGTAGTGTCTGATTTAATCAAATTGAACACTTATGCAACCATTTTATGGTACATTATTCTTTTACCCCTAAAATGTTTATTATTATTTTTTGTTTTAATATACAGTATGTGTGTCTACAATTCTGGAAAACCTTGTCAATAAACAACTAATCAATTATCTTAATGTGAATGGTATCATCTCCGGTGTACAGTCTGGCTTCCGATCAGGGTATGGTTGTGTTACAGCTACCACTAAAGTGCTCAATGACATTACATCTGCTTTAGATAACAAACAAAACTGTGCTGCTATATTTATTGATCTTGCAAAAGCTTTTGACTCTGTGGACCAAAACACACTTATCCACAGACTCAGCAGCATTGGTGTCACTGATTTGGTTCTCAAATTATCTTTCTCACAGGGTTCAACATGTAAGATTTGAAAACCTTTTCTCCCATTCTCTCCCGGTTACCAGGGGTGTCCCCCAAGGCTCCATCCTTGGTCCCACACTTTTCTCAATTTATATTAATAACATTCCCCAGTTGGTAATACACTCATTCACTTATATGCCGATGATACAATCTTTTATGCCATAGGTCCTCCTCTGATGCTGTTCAAACTACTCTGCAACATAGCTTTTACCAACTACAGCAGTCTTTTACACAACTCAATCTCACTCAATACCTCCAAAACAAAAAGCATGTGGTTTTGCCGTAGGGGTACTACGCCTCCTCCTGCCCTTAACATCACCACGTGCAAGGGGGCTATTCTAGAACAAGTCACTGCTTATAAATACTTGGGCATATGGTTGGAAATTTCACTTTCTTTCTCTATCCACATATCAAAGCTGCAATCTAAGGTCAAAGCCAAGCTTGGTTTCTTTTACAGAAACCGCTCTTCTTTCACCACTTCTGCCAAACTTATTCTTATTCAAATGACCATTCTACCCATGATAGAATATGGAGACACTATATATAGGGTTGCTTGCAAGTCCACCCTATCAAAACTTGACTCTTTACCATTCTGCTATCAGGTTTGCCACAGATGCTCATTTCAATACACACCATTGTGCTTTATATTGTGCTATATCTGTAAACTGGCCCTCCCTTCACAATCGCTGAAAATTCACTGGTTCACCTTCATTTATAAGACCCTTCTCAGTCACTCACCTCCTTACTTAGGTCACTTGCTGCAGCTAAAGCCTGTCACATATACAGTACAGTAACACCCGATCCTCACTTCATTTTCAATTAGTATTCCTAAAACCAACTCTGCATTTGGTCTTGCATCTTTTCTGCCGCTTGTGACTGGAATGCTTTGCAAAATACTCTCAAACTGGATAAATTAATTCCAATTTCATCCTTTAAAAATATTATATCATATTTGTTCACAGATATATGCAGTTGCTACTCTACATAATTTTGTTTTAAAATGTATTTATTTAATTGTTAACCTATATGTATTTTTAATGTTTTGTATTTATTTTAGCCCTACTTCCCTTTCCCTAAGTGGTTATTCCACTTGTCAGGCCGCCATTGTAAATAAGAACCTGTTCTTAATGACTTGCCTATAAAAAATAAAGGTTAAAAAAAATAATAATAATAAAAAATAAAAAAAAATACAGTACAGCTTGGAATTTCACAATAAAGATGGAAGAGGTTCTGACAGGATTCATCTAGGATAAAATATTTTACAAAACATGCCTTTTTAAATAGTTTTTAGATTCTCAGTGAGCTGCTTATAGAAACTCGTAGTTTGCAGATGAGTATCATAGATAAAGTGCAGTAACATGTGCAGGATTTTTTTAATTCAATAATTTGTTTGACCGGGGGCACGGCGGCTTAGTGGTTAGCACGTTCACCTCACACCTCCAGTGTCGGGTTCGATTCCTGCCTCCGCCTTGTGTGTATGGAGTTTGCATGTTCTCCCTGTGCCTTGGGGGTTTCCTCCGAGTACTCCGGTTTCCTCCTCCAGTCCAAAGACATGCATGGTAGGTTGACTGGCATCTCTGGAAAATTGTCTGTAGTGTGTGAGTGTGCGAGTGAATGAGATTCCCGTGACCCGAGAAGTTCGGATAAGCGGTAGAAAATGAGTGAGTGAGAATTTGTTTGACCTGGGGTTCCCAAACATGTCGATGCAACTGTACATATAAAACCATGACAATTTAAAGAATAAATTGACTTTACATTCCCAGGAAATGGCTTGTAACTTTTAAAGTGATTTAAAGTCTGATGGGGAATTTTCTATTGTAACGAGTGCCTGTCAGCATCCTTGACTGATTACACAACAGCCAATAGTATTGAAGATATGGCACATTCCTGTATGACCTATTAAATATAGAGAACAGCTCTTAATTAACAATAGCCTTTTTACTTTAACTGTAAAGGATTTCTCAATGCTCCCTTCAACCATACCTGTTTACTTTAATTAGGATGATATCCTGGAAAACATGCATGATTTTGATGATGACTGTCAGCGACATGGATGTTGGAATGATAGGCTTTACTAGTTTTCAATATTGTGATATTCCTTAAAATGAGATATAAAGATAAAATCTCATTCTTAACCAGTCCAAGTTAGCAAAACATTGAAGTACTGATCAGCCCAAAAATGGTGTCATGTACCTAGCAAATTGACTGTAACATAACAACAACCTTGGACAAAGTTTTAACACATAAAATATTGACCCTTTCTTTTCAACCAATGCATGGTGTGTGGAAAGATGCAGAGCCAAAAGGCACAGACCATGTTTGTTGCTAATAAGCTGCTGCTGTGCTTGACAGCAACGCATGGTTACTTGCCTGACCATTAGACTGTTTTTGACCATGCTTTTCTCTGAATTTTGGATTTTTTTGTCTGTATTTTTTAAACAAACCATTTCCTAATAGCAGTATACTACACCATCCACAGTGTTTGATTGGCAACAAGCAAACAAGCAAAGTGGTTTATTGACAAAATTTCATTTCTGGTGCTGTTACAGCAGCTCCTGAGCTATAGGTTAAGTTTCAGATTTTTTTCTGCTTTAGAAACCATTCATCATGGTTCATATACACTTTTGTCCTGTTTTGGTGGTCTTTTTGAAGTTCTCTCTTCACCTTTGTGCGTAGTAAAGTATTTACATACACATGCGACTAGCTGACAGCGATCTCCCAAACAACATTTCTTCCTAGGGACAGGCAGGAGATTCCATTGGAGCTCAAGAGGAGACAATATGATTGCAGACCAGTGTTTCCACTGTTTCCACAAATATGGTGAGGGGGTGGACACAGGAAGCCAGTGAGATTCCCACTCTAGCAAACTCTTCTCACTTAGCAGGAATGATCGGATGGTGTTGAAGGCACTGGAGAAATCAAAAACATGATAAATTGACATGACATACAGCTAAGTATGGTGACCCATACTCAGAATTCCTTCTCTGCATTTAACCCATCCAAAGTGCACACACAGCAGTGAACACACACCCGGAGTAGTGGGCAGCCATTTATGCTGCGGCACCCGGGGAGCAGTCGGGGGGTTCGGTGCCTTGCTCAAGGGCACCTCAGTCGTGTTATTGCCGGCCCGAGACTCGAACCCACAACCTTAGGGTTAGGAGTCAACTCTCCAACCTTTAGGCCATGACTTCCCCACATAGTACTCATAGTACCACAGCTACCATTCAGGTAAGAGTCTGCCTGACATGAGGCTAGATGCAAACTGAAGTGGGTCCAGTGTACGTTTGACCTGTGGCATCAGTTATGCTAAAAACTAGTCTCTCCAACATCTTCATGGCACGTGATGTCAGAGCAACCAGTCTGAAGTAACTGAGGCCAGCTCTTTAGAGCGGACTGCAACACGGAATCAATGTGGAAATCGCGCGGCGGCCGGACGTGTTTTTACATCAATGAAAGGTGGTGTTCTGATTTAACTGTGTTAAAGAAGATGTGCTGTCCAGATCTTGAAACACTCTTCATTAAGTGCAAACCGTTCTATTCGCTGCGGGAGTTTTGCTCGTTCATTCTGGTGAGTGTTTACATTCCTCCGCAAGCACACGTGAGCTCAGCACTACAGACACTCGCTGATATGATCATAGAGAGTGAACAACAATACCCGGACTCTGTTCTAATAATTCTTGGGGACTTTAATAAAGCGATTCTTTCATGTGAACTGCCTAAATACAGACAGCATGTTACATGTCCCACCAGAGAGAGTAACACACTGGATCACTGCTACACAACAATAAAGGATGCATATCACTCTGTCCCACGTGCAGCTCAGGGGCTCTCTGATCACTGTTTAGTTCATCTGATACCGACCTATAGGCAGAAACTAAAAACAGCTAAACCTTTTAAACCATGCTTCAACGGAATTATTTTAAAAAAATAAACTCATGGAACAGGCCTAGACAAAAATGATGGTACCCCTAACTTAATATTTTGTGTTCACAAACTTTTAAGGCAATCACTGTAATCAGATGATTCCTGTAACTGTCAATGAGACTTCTGCACCTCTCAGCAGGTATTTTGGCCCACTCCTCATGAGTAAACTGCTCCAGTTGTTTTGGGTTTGAAGGGTGTCTTTTCCAGACGGCATGATTCAGCTCCTTCCAAAGATGCTCCTTCCAAGGATTGAGGTCAGGGCTCATAGAAGGCCACTTTAGAATAGTCCTATGTTTTCTTCTTAGCCATTCTTTGGTGTTTTTAGCTGTATTTTGGGTAATTGTCCTGTTGCAAGACCCATGACCTGCGACTAAGACCAAGCTTTCTGACAATGGCCAGCACATTTCTCTCTAGATAGAAAGACTATCCCTTGATAGTCTTCAGATTTTATTGTACCCTGCACAAATTCAAGACACCCTGTGCCAACTGCAGCAAAGCAGCCCCAGAACATAACAGAGCCTCCTCCATGTTTCACAGTAGGGACAGTGTTCTTTTCTTGATATGCTTCATTTTTCCATCTGTGAACATAAAGCTGATGTGCCTTGGCAAAAAGTCCATATGTCCATTGGACATTCTCCCAGAAGCTTTGTGGCTTGTCAACGTGTAGTTTGACATATTCCAGTCTAGCTTTTTTATGATTTGTTTTCAACAATGGTGTCCTCCTTGGTCGTCTCACATGTAGTCCACTTTGGCTCAAACAATGACGGATGGTGCGATCTGACACTGATGTTCCTTGAGCATGAAGCTCACCTTGGATCTCTTTGGAATTCTTTCTGGGCTCTTTTATTACCATTCGGATTATCCGTCTCTTTGATTTGTCATCAGTTTTAATCCTGCAGCCATGTCCAGGGAGGTTGGCTACAGTCCCATGGATCTTAAATTACTGAATAATATGTGCAACTGTAGTCACAGGAACATCTAGCTGCTTGGAGATGGTCTTATAGCCTTTACCTTTATCATGCTTGTCTATAATTTTCTTTCTAATCTCCTGAGACAACTCTTTCCTGTTGAGTGTAGTACACACCGTGTCACCAGACAACACAGTGACTACCTGGAGCCCTACTGTATATACAGGCCCACTGACTGATTACAAGATTGTAGACACCTGTGATGCTAATTAGTGGACACACCTTGAATTAACATGTCCCTTTGGTCACATTATTTTCAATCTTTTCTAGGGGTACCATAATTTTTGTCTAGGCCTGTTCCATAAGTTTATTTTTTTAAATAATTCCGTTGAAGCATGGTTGAAAAGCAATGTCTGACTTGCATTGGTTAACATTTATAGAATTTTTACTTATTATTAATATATTTGTCAGATAAAGTTTTTTTCTGTGACCATTGTGAGTTTTTCTTTCATTGACCGAAGGGTACCAACAATTTTGTCCACGTAGTATGCACTTATCATTGGAGATAACATCCTCCAAACATTTACACACAGGGCACAATGTACTGTATGCCTCAAGTCTTTCTGCATGGAAGGCACAGTGTATTAGTCTGCAAAGTCTTTCGGGACATTCCAAATAATTTAAAGAGAGAAATTGCTTACATTTGTATAAATTATCTCAGAAAAAGAAACTGGCAAGGTCACTGACTGCTTAACATTTATGCTGGGACAGAGGTAATAGCTGTGTGTAACATTTCTAGCATATTTAGTTAGTCTACTCAGCAGTGTTTCAATAATACTTAAAGGATATATAAAGCATTTTCACTATGAAAGGTAGCCTGAGCCACGTTCTATATATATATATATATATATATATATATATATATATATATATATATATATATATATATATATATATATGTATATATATGCAAATAATTTGTTTTATACAGATTATTGGAATAAACTGTGCATCGAATCACAACATGAAATGTATCCCACTCAACCCAGTTACACTACAAATTGTGTTTTTTGATTTTATATAACCTCCATTTAAATTCATAAATGTGGTTATAACATAATCCTTTTTCTATTATTAACTGATTTTAACAAACTGATAATTTGTTTGATCACAAGACCTTTCACATGACTCTCATATTCAAACATGTTCTCTTTGGTTGCTCTTGGTCTCATACTCACACACATTTGGCATTTGGAATTCTTGTCTTTGCTCTCTTCAGCCAAATGGTCAAAAATGTAAAAAATACATAGATCATTTATTACAGTCCAGCGTGAAGTGTAGGTGTAGCTGTCTGTGAACACAAACACACAAACTTCCCATGATTTTAAGGTGAAAAAAGGTTGATGCTCTTTCCCATGTTATTTATAAATCTCCTTAAAATACAGAAATTGCAAATGAATTTTTGCTCACAGTTCATCTAAACGACCAGCACTTGTTGATCACATGTGTGTGTGTGAGTGTGTGTGTGTGTGTGTGTGTGTGTGTGTGTGTGTGTGTGTGTGTGTGTGTGTGTGTGTGTGTGTGTGTGTGTGTGTTTGTGTGTGTGTGTTTGGTGTGTGTGTTTGTGTGTGTGTGCATCCCTATGGTCATGAGGGAGAACCAGCAAAGCTATCCCATGCCCATTCTGGGCAGAAGGACCTGCAGAATAAAACCAACTGAAATATATATCCTATTATCCTATTCAAAATATAGCAGTAAAATGTTGGCCTATGCATTGTTTGCAGCTAAATAAATTAGTTATTACTTCTCTATGAAACAATTGAATTTTCTTATATGTAGATGGTCTCTAAATTAGATAATTAAATTCATGATTGCTTACTTATTTACCATATAGGTCAAACAAAAAAGGAAAAAAAAGAAGTAAAAGGAAAGAATGACTAGTTCCACTAGTACAAAGTAGTGTAATTTGTTTAATCAATATTTACAATACCATTACAATCAATGCTCAAGTGGATTTGTCTCACAGAGTGTGTTCATCTATTCATATATTGTTGAGAAGTAATTAACAATGAATGATTCAACTTCAACCTCATTCTTATTGATGACTACTAAAAATGTAATTTACTATATACCTGGAAAAACATTTTTTATAATACTTACAGTATGCATGTTGGATTTTAGATCTCTCTCTCTCTCTCTCTCTCTCTCTCTCTCTCTCTCTCTCTCTCTCTCTCTCTCTCTCTCTCTCTCACACACACACATTCTGTTAAATCTAATGATACACACCATGGCAACTGCCCCCTCTAGTGACAGAGCAACATATTGTAGTGTGTTTAAACAAATATAAAATTCAAATTTTTTTATTAAGGGAATTTTATTATTGGGTCTAGTTATACACGCAAACAGTACAGAAGATCATCATATTTGAATCAAATGTTATTAAAGGTATACATTTTGCTTTCTGCATACATGTTGCCTTCTCTTTCTCTTAAAGAGCAACAAAGAAAATCAAAAGATTGATGAAATTCTAAAAAAAAATAATAAATAAATAAATAAATTAATTAATTAATAATAATAATAATAATAATAATAATAATAATAATAATAATAATAATAATAATAATAATAATAATAATAATAATAATAATAATAAAGTGCTACAAAAAAGTTTAAAAAGTGAGGGGGGAAATCATTAGCCTGCTAGCAAGTATATAAACTGTAACTTAAACTCAGAACCTATATAAATAAACTTTAATGGATTCAGCAGTTTGTTGTTTATTTTGCTAGTCAGATTCTGTCTTCATAAAAAGTGATTTTAATACAACTGGCCTAAAATCATTTTTTTTTTTTTTTGCTGCTGGTATTATGATTGATTCCTTCCAGGGTTGTGGAACTTTATGGTGTTTTAAAGACATATTAAACAACAGAAAATATTGATCAGGCTCACAATACACCTACTTTTGCCTGAGATACTGTTAGGCACAACTGTATCCATATTTATTTGGAAGAAAAACATTTTTCATACTCTGAGTTTTAAAAGGGGGGCACGGTGGCTTAGTGGTTCGCATCACACCTCCAGGGTTGGGGGTTTGATTCCCGTCTATGCCTTGTGTGTGTGGAGTTTGCATGTTCTCCCCGTGCCTCGGGGGTTTCCTCCGGGTACTCCTGTTTCCTCCCCCAGTCCAAAGACATGCATGGTAGGTTGATTGGCATCTCTGAAAAATTGTCCGTAGTGTGTGATTGTGTGAGTGAATGAGAGTGTGTGTGCCCTGTGATGGGTTGGCACTCTGTCTAGGGTGTATCCTGCCTTGATGTCCGATGACGCCTGAGATAGGATAAGCAGTGGAAAATGAATGAATGAATGAATGAATGAATGAATGAATGAATGAATGAATGAATGAATGAATGAGTTTTAAAAGACAATGCAAATGTTTTATCGCTGCTGCACAAAATATTTTCATGCTTCTAATCAAATAATAATAAGTAATCAGTAGCATCTCCTTCAGTAATTAGATTAAAACTTTTAATAGAATTAATAGCTTTGCCATTTTTTAGTTAATTGTTTCTGAAATTAGTTTTACTCAGTATTTTCTGCCTTTTCAGTCTTACTAGTCTTGACCCAAAGGTGGATGTGACTGAAGGATTATTTCATCTTCCCAAGGTCATCCAAACCAAACACCCTAACTGAGAATGAACTTTGTGGAACAATGAACCACTGAAATGTTTGTTTATTGCAAGTCAATTCTGCTATAAACAGGTTTAGTGGTGACAGCACATGATAAAAATCACATGCCATATTGACATTAGGTTACATAGATGAGAAACAGGAAAAACAACATACACAATGGCAAAAGAAAAAAGGGTAAATAGATTTTTTAAATAATATATTTAACAATTAAAAAATGTAACACAATTCATATATCATTGCTGTTTAGATCCATCAACACTAGTTTGAGGGGAAAACATTTAAATTTTACAAATTAGAAAACTGGCATAAAGCATTCTTATGGTCTTTTAAAATGTAGCTGTACACATTAAATTCTTTTGGTGCCTCCTTATTATCCCACTAATAAAAGAGTGCCTGAAATTATACAGTACTTATGAACTTTCCTGTTCAAGGAACCTTGATCCATGTCTGCCAGTGTGGACAAAATAAAAGCATCCAAGACATACTTGTAGGAAGGGAACTACAGTAAATGATCATTCCTAAAGGATCACTTTCTGTCATTCATCACTTTTTTTATCACTCTTTCTGTCATTCATCACTCTAAGGATTATTGTCTCTCCTATAAGAGATGCAATCAACCATAGATTGCAGAAACCAAGAGGAGACTTGCTGATCTTTTTGTTGAGCACATTCAGATAATCAGTCTGTCAGATTTCCCCTTGCCACTATTGAGACACTTCAACAGCAATAGACAACCATTAATGTTTGAATAAGTAGGTACGGGAGCAATGACGTAAAGAAACATACATTGATGAAGCCAATCTACATACAGTGGGGAAAACAAGTATTTGATACACTGCCAATTTTGCAGGTTTTCCTACTTACAGTACAAAGCATGTAGAAAGAAAAATTCTTGCAAAAAGTTTTTGTTCAAATTGTGTACTGTGTAACTACAGTGGGGAGAAGTATTTGATACACATTTTGCAAGTTTGCCCACTTACAAAGCATAACCCTAACCCTAGAAGTCTATAATTTTTATCATAGGTACTCTTCAACTGTGAGTGACGCAATCTAAAACAAAAATCCAATGTGATTTTATGGATTTTTGTTTTAGATTTCGTCACTTACAGGTTAGGGTTATGCTTTGTAAGTGGGCAAACTTGCAAAATGTGTATCAAATACTTCTCCCCACTGTAGTTACACAGTACACAATTTGAACAAAAACTTTTTGCAAGAATTTTGGCAATTGATTATCATAGGATTTCAAAAACATGTTTATCTTTGCTCTACTATTGTTTATTTTATCATTTTGAGACAAGAAGCTGTAAGCTATTCAACAAAAATAAACGTCTCATGTGATTTTCCCTTAAAAAATGAAATGAAAATGACTTTTTTTTTTTACAGTAGTACTGAATAATTATTTGCAGCATTACAGGTATGCTGATGTGTTCAAACCTTTAATTTCAACAGACCTACATTTGAATTATAATTCAATTTCAACCCTTTCAATTTTCATATGTATGTGCACATTCAGCCCAATACAAAGTCATATGATACAACATTTGCAATTAACAATTCTTCCATAGAGCCATCTCTTAATATTTTCTCCTTCTTACCTTATACACCTGCAGAAGCATGTGGACACAATATGGAGCTATTTGTGTAACTTGTGTAACTTGTGACTGTGATCAGAGTTACAGGTATCCTGTCCAGCAAACAGCTGATAGACTCTAATCCTTTTGGGTTGAGTTTGTTTTATTTATATTTTAGCACCTTTTTTAGAGAACACTGAGGAACACTCCATGGCACACATTAGCATTCATCTGATTTCCTTCATCAGCATTTAGTATTAGCATTTTTATTATTATTTACTGTGTTTCTCACAAGTCAACTCCTGCTGCACTGTGTTGTTGCTCAGTGGCAGTACTCACTGCTCATGATTGTGTCAAAGTTGGTTGAAGAATTCCAAGCATTCCCACCATCTAGATACAGTATATAGTGGACTGCATATATAACGAACTAACATTATTGATTGGGTGCCCCTTCCTGGGGCAAGTGCTTCATCTTCTTTAATGGATTGGAGATTTTAACATATTCTCCTGCTATCTAGTGAATGCTGGGCTTGTGACAAAGAACTGCAAATGTTAATGTGGGATGTGGTAGCTCAGTGGTTAAGGTGTTTGACTACTGATAGGAAGGTCATTGGTTTGAATCCCACGTCCACCAAGTTGCCACTGCAGGGCCCCTGAGCAAAGCCCTTAACCTTCAATTGCTCATGTGTATAAACTGAAATAAGAAAATGTAAGTCACTCTGGATAAGAGTGTCTCCTAAATGCTGTAAATGTTTTCCTTGCTGTACTATGTGTTGTAGAACAATGAGGCTGGACAGATCTGATAATACACAGCTTAAGGAATAGACTTGGTAATAGACTTGGTTTTCTTTTCACTGGCCCCTCATCCACTATGTTAAGAATAAGTGGTCTACACTTTGGACTGTCTTTTCTCTACTAGATATACTGCCAGTTATAAAAGTATGTCAAAAAGTAAGGAGCATGCTAATAAGCCAAGGCACTTTCTGTATATATGGTGTAAGGCAGGTGGATATTTTGGTGTGGCTGTGCTGGAGGTGGAGGGGAAGTTAACTGTGAGAGAGCAGCAAGGCAGTCACCCAGAGCATTTCACGAATCACAAAGCAGAGGAAGGGTCACGGAGGGCAGAATGTAGTGGGGAGAGTTGTCAGCTTCAGTCAGATGAATTTGGAAAGAGAGAGAAAAATCCACCATCCTCTTACATTGCACCAGGCCTCATCAACTGCTCTCTCATCTCCAGGAGAGTGAGCAGCATTTTGGGGTTGCTTATTGGCTTTCTGGATTTCTCGACTCCACCCCACAATTTGTCGCCTTCACTGTCGCTGTCCATAGTGCTGAATTAGTGATTTTTTTCGCTGCCCAATGACGATAGTAGCAAACAAAGTGATTTTTAATCGTTTGGAGGCACAATGGGCAACCTGAAAGCAGTTGGCTCAGATGAAATCACTGATTCATCAGCATAGAAACTCATGTCCATCAACAGAGCCTTCCACATAGTTCTATGTCTAGACTTCTCATTGCTTTCTAGGAGCAGGAAGATGCATTTACAGCAGCATCTGGATGTTTTTTTTCCATCTTTGGTAGTTTTTTATTCCAGGCTTTTGGTCTTACCAGCTGTAAATACAGATCTGTGCTGCCCAAGCACAGTATGCTACGGATGTGCTAGTGTGTACAATGTTGCATTACATGCATTAATACATTGATCTTGTAGCATTCCATGAAGGCATACCTGCAGAGTGTTCTTTATTTGCCCAGCATACAACCAACCTAGAGAATTACTTAGATCAAACAGCAGACTAGGTTTTTCACATAATCACAGAGAAATATAATGAGGGGCTCCTTTGTCTAAAAAAAAAAAACATATTAGTCTACTGTATGGTTGACATTATCAGCATGGTCTTTAGGCACTCTTCCCCAGGTGCTATTGTTCATAACATTCTTCAAAGTGTGTCTCCTCCTCATGAGTAACTGTATTAACTACAGGTTTACCTCAGGAAGTTTGTGCTGGGTGTTGCCATCCACCTTCTCAAGGATCTACAAGGTTAGTGATGTATTAAGGTGAATCTCAACACCCCTGGCAAATATCTATGGTTCAAGCAACCACAGTTACATTAGTAACTAACTTTGTGATTTATTTGCATTCATGTGCAATATATATTAATTTAATTTTAAGAGTAAAACTCATATTTGAAAGCCATCCATCAAATCATAAAATCTCTGTCTTCTTTTGGGCTATCACAAAAGTTATATCTTTTGTTGTCGTCATGTCTGGTTTTGTCTTTGTCCTACTTCTTGTTTTTTTTAAGTTAATAAACCCAGTTTTACCTTTAGCTGTCCTGCATTTGGGTCCGTTTTTATTCCCCCGCTCGTGCCAGAAGGATCCCGCCACTCTTAAGACCCAGCAGGATAGCTTCAGCCTGGACCGGCTCTGTGGGAGGATTTTTTTTTTTCTTTGGACTTTTTTTTTCCTGCCCTGATTTTCTGGTTTTGGTGACATCGATCTGCATTTTTCCGGTGAGGGACGCCGTTCCGCTTCCGGTTCTCCATGGAGGGGCACCGCCTCACTTCCTGTTTGCGGGCCATGTCACCAGCCCGAGTTTTTTTTTTCCGTGTCCTGCAACATCGCCCTGCACCTGTCCGGTGGGGGGCATCGCTTCACTTCCAATTTCTGTGGAGGACGCCACCCCACTTCGTGTCCGCGGGGAGTGTTGCATGCCCGTGTTTAGCCGCCATGGATTTTTTTTTGTTGTTGTTGTTGGATTTTGCTCTGTGGAGGAGGATTCCCCCTCCCTCCTCTTTCCTGGTTTCCGAGAAGTGGGGCTCGCCCCCCTGCTCAGCAGTGGATGTTGCTCGGCCTCTCTGCTTGGCTGTGGAAGTTGTTCGTCCCCCCTGCTTGTCTGTGGATGTCGCTCGGCCCCCCCTGCTCGGCTGTGGACGTCACTCGGCCCCTCTGGCTGCCCCGCCGTGTGCCTTGTTCCCCCTCACCTGCCTCACCGTGTGCCTCGCTCCCCCCCACCTTGCCTCGCCGTGTGCCTCGCCCCCCCACCTGCCTTGCTGTGTGCCTCGCGCCCCCACCTGCCTCGCCGTGTGCCTCGCTCACCCCTCCTGGACCCCGTCAGGACTGTTAAGACGGATTGGTGCATCGGGAGCTGCGCCTCGAGGTGGGGGTACTGTCAGGACTCAGCCCAGACTTTGGCCATGTGCATTTGTTTGTGGTTTTGTGTCACGTGTCTGCCCCGCCCTTTACTCTTCCTGCCCACTTCTGCACACCTTCTCCTCATGTGTTGATTGTTGTGATTAGTATTTAGTTGAGCCGCATTGCCTTGAGCAGCGCGGAATCCTCTGTTGTCTTTTGAAAGAAATATAGATAGATTTATTCATATTTTCTTTAAACAAGTGCTGTAATAATAGTAGCTATTAGTAGTTATTATAGTAGTTTAATTAACACTGCACATACTGTATTTATACTGTTGATCATTGACATATTGACACATTGATGAGTGTAACAATGAGTGTAAAATTT
The DNA here is from genome assembly GCF_022655615.1 of Tachysurus fulvidraco. NCBI lineage: Eukaryota > Metazoa > Chordata > Actinopteri > Siluriformes > Bagridae > Tachysurus > Tachysurus fulvidraco. Next base: position 9,068,491 of record NC_062539.1, read on the forward strand.
AATTATTAAAACAAAATCTCAAACCAAGATTAGATTTACTTATTAATTTAAAGTGAACAGTGTATCTATAGACAGGCATTTTTTATGAGGTTTCTAACTATACCACAGACCCAGCAATTATGGATAAAATACTTTATGGATACACAAATTCTCAGGATAACATTTTGCTGGTTCTTGGCCCAATAATATTTTGAGTTTTAAAGGAAAAAATGTAAAATTAAGCTGAAGAGGCTTATGGACACAGCTGCTACACCATATGCACTTCCACAGCAGCTGAGACTCATAAAATTGAATTACCATCATACTCACATACTATATTAAAAAAGGTTCTGGATAATAAATTGAATGTTCTGATTTAACAATTAATTATACCAGTATACTGTAAGTTTCAGTCTCTAAAGTATAAGCTATGGAGGTGTGATTTTCACATAATCAGTTGTTTTCTTGTGACCTTGACAACAATAAGCTGTTTTGGCACAATATAAATTTATCATGACAAAAGAGGGATACATGCATAACAATCCATGGCCACTAAAGGTTTCAGTATTAGACAGCTTTTTTTCACATAATTCACAAATTTTAAACACAAGCCAAGACATGAAGCTTTCATGGCCTTCAGTAAAGTAAAGTGAGGGGTTAATATTTAGCATTTTTGTAAATGTGAGTAAGAGTGCAGTTAAGAAGTCAACTGAATGGTCAGTAAAGATGAGTGTATCTTTGAGCAATGTTTCCTTTCTGCCTGACTGTAATTACGCCCACACATGGCCTCCTGCATAATTGATTTTTATTCCACTAATAGAAAGCAAGAGAGTAAAGCACATGTCAAATGGCAGAGCTGTGGAAATAAACAGGGAGAAAAAGAAGGTGTGAGATAGAAGGAAAAAAATTAAAGTAAAGGAGAGAAATATGTCAATTGGCAAAGCATGTTTGGAAGATTAGGGGCGTTAGCTTGTTGTGTAATGGTTGTGAATGAACATGACAAAATGGAAAGACTCAATACAAATATATATTAGCTGATACATAAAAACAATAAAATATATTAATCAATGTGCATATTGATATAAACTTACTTTTCATGTTACAGATAGAACTACTGTCTGATTACACAAAACCAATTTTACACCTTCTGACAGATTAAAGGATTCAATGACTGTTACTGTATATAAGAAAGTGTAGAAATTTTATATCTTAGAAAAATAAAATCTTAATAATTAAAATCATGATACAACGAGTCTAGGGTATAAAAAGCCAGACATCAGATGAAAATAAAAGTCTTAATTTTGTCAAAAGTGATGCCTGTATTTTCAGCAAGCACAAACTCAAATCTAGATGCCTCTGTTTATATACAACAAACTGTTAATCATCAATGTTTCTTGCCAAAATCTTTGTTCATGTGTTTAATTCCACTAAGGTGACAGAAGTGTTGCCAAGCCTGAGACTTTAACATGCAAATGAGGCATTATTGATTATAATGGGATGACCACTTGGGGAAAATACAATTAGCATTTTCTTCATTATTCTTCTGTTAAGCTTCAGCCAGGTGGATGAGAGCTGACAATAAAAACTCAAGGACTCCTCACATTGAACTGGCTTTGGAGCAGACTTTTACAAATCATTCAACGACATACTGTATGATATGTATGCAGGCTGCAGCCAAGAGGATCCAGAAAATTCACCTCTTGTGGGCAAATGTCAATCTAAAGTTTACAATCTAATGAAATTATTTTCACTGGAGAGGGCTTTTACGTGGTATGTTAGGTGGAATGTTTTTAGAAACGGGTGGTGTGAATGAGTGTAAATGTGCGTGTATCCTATGCAGGCTGTATTCTTATGTATTGTCTATTTTTCTTTTAAAATGTAGCCCATTTAAAAATGCAAAAGTTACTTGTAATAAATAAATAAATATGTAACAATTAAACAAGGTTAATATATCCATCCATCCATCCATCCATCCATCCATTTTCTACCGCTTATCCGGGGCCAGGTCGCGGGGGCAGCAGTCTAAGCAGGGAAGCCCAGACTTTCCTCTCCCCAGACACTTCCTCCAACTCTTCCGGGGGAATATCGAGGCGTTCCCAGGGCAGCCGAAAGACATAATCCCTTCCAGCGTGTCCTAGGTCTTCCCCGGGGCCTCCTCCTGTTTGGACATGCCCGGAACACCTCCCCAGGGAGTGCGTCCAGGAGGCATCTGGAACAGATGCCCGAGCCACCTCAGCTGACTCCTCTCGATGTGGAGGAGCAGCGGCTCTACTTTGAACTCTTCCCGAGTGACCGAGCTCCTCACCCTATCTCTAATGGAGCACCCAGCGACCCTGCAGAGGAAACTCATTTCGGCCACCTGTATCCGGGATCTTGTCCTTTCGGTCATGACCCAAAGCTCATGACCATAGGTGAGTGTAGGAATGTAGATTGACTGATAAATAGAAAGCTTCGCCTTGCGGCTCAGCTCTTTCTTCACCAGAACAGACCGGTATATCGACCGCATCAATGCAGAAGATACACCAATCTGCCTGTCGATCTCCCGCTCCATCCTTCCCTCAATCGTGAACAAGACCCCAAGATACTTAAACTCCACCAACCTGAAGGGGACAAGCCACCCTTTTCCGGCTGAGAACCATGGCCTCGGACTTGGAGTTGCTGATTCTCATCCCTGCCGCTTCACACTCGTGCATGCTGGAGGTCATCATCTGCAAAAAGCATAGACGAAATCTGCTCTTGCATCCAGGGTTTGACTATCGGCCGAATTCTCCTCTCCAGTACACTGGCATAGACTTTTCCGGGGAGGCTGAGGAGTGTGAGCCCCCTGTAGTTGGAACACACCCTCCGGTCCCCCTCCTTAACCCTCTGGAGTCGATAAACGCTTATACGCATTTTGTGGCATAATCTCCTGTTAAGGCCAAGATGAACTTAAATTTCACTTTCAGTTTCGATCGTACAGATAAGAGCAATACATCAATCAAATCTGTAAAGGGTCTAATTTTATTTGTATACACACATAATAACAACAAAACACTGTGCTTTTGTAGAATAAAGAAAATAAACAGAGTGCATTCTCTGCCATCTTGGTCTCGGTCACCACTCTTCAAAGACACATTAATAAAACGCTTGAAAAGAAAATAGAAAGCTTGAAAAGTCTAATTCTAAACAAACAAAATTAAGTCAAAAACAATAATCTATTTTTATGTAAACCGTAAGAAAGTAAGGAGTGGTCCGGTTTCTCCTGTTTCGCCTAATTATATCTAATGTGTTCCCGCCTCCCTCTGAGCGCGCTGTTCATAGGTAATCACGTACACGCCCCCGAGACACAGGAATGACTCAGTACATGAAATCCGAACCTGTGTGCTTGGAAATGCCTTGGAAATGCCAGGCATGTGATGTTCACTTGTGTGTTCAGCTGAAAGGGAACTGTTTCCTAGAGTGGCACAAAGATACGGCTTCTACAAACCTTATACCCTTTTTTATCTTGCACTCTTCCTTTTGACACTTTTTTTTGTAGCACAGTTTTGCCCTGATTGTGTCTTCTGTGTTATTACCAACTTCTAAAGTTATTTTGTGTGATAGTTAAATATTCAAAATATATCTACAAACAAAAAATATACACATTTATTTTGTCCACACATTCTTTCTTGTAACTCCTCTCGCAGTCACACACTTAACTGTAAGGCTCATTATGCAGGTCATTTTGTCTTCTCAGGTGTGAATCACACTAATATTCATGATAGTTGACGCCTACTCGCATATGCCCTTTACAAACAAAAAGTGTCTAAGAAGATTTAAATCAATATATTGTTTTCTGTGAGCGAGTAAACAAGATGATTCTCACATAATTTTGAAGCAAAAACTCTAGGCTACAAGATTCAGTTCTCAAAAGTCCTGTGAACCAATGCTCTGTATGTGTTTTATGGCCTTATTCAAGTGATTTAAAATATTTCATTTTTCACTAACCACACATAAACATTGTTTTCTCAAAAACACAATCATGCACATACATGCTGCTCACATATTATTGTAGTCCAGTTTGTGCTGATTGCAGTGAAATTAGATTTTAGCCATTTATATCTTTATAAGCAACTGAAAAAAGCACAAATGTCAGGGTATGACACTTCTCCAGGCCCTAAAAATACCCTTAGACCTCAGAGGGTAAAACAGAGGGACCACCACCCCAGTCTGCCAGTCCAGAGGCACTGTCCCCAACCGCCATGTGATGTTGCAGAGGTGTGTCAACCAAGACAGCCCCACAACATCCAGAGACTTGAGTTACTCAGGGCGGATCTCATCCACCCCCCGGGTCCCTTGCCACTGAGGAGCTTCTTAACTACATCAGTGACCTCAGCTTGGGGGATCGATGAGTCCACAAGTGAGTCCTCCGCCTCTGCTTCCTCAGTGGAAGACATGTCGGTGGGGTTGAGGAGAACCTCGAAATACTCTTTCCACCGTCCGAGAATGTCCCCAGTCGAAGTCAGCAGATTCCCACTCCCACTGTAAACAGTGTGAGCAGGGCACTGCTTCCCCCTCCTGAGGTGCCGGACGGTTTGCCAGAATTTCTTCAAGGCTGATCGATAGTCCTTCTCCATGGCCTCACCGAACTCCTCCCAGACCCGAGGTTTTACCTCCGCAACCACCCAGGCTGAAGCTCGGTTGGCCTTCCGACATATCAGCTGCCTCCGTAGTTTCCCAAGCCAACCAGGCTTGATAGGACTCCTTCTTCAGCTTGAAGGCATCCCTTACATCTGGGGTTCGGGGATTGCCGCTACGACAGGCACCAGAGATCTTACAGCCACAGCTCCGAGCAGCCGCATCAACAATGGAAGTGGAGAACATGGTCCACTCGGACTCAATGGCTCCATCCTCCCTCGGGATCTGGTTGAAGCTCTGCTTGAGGTGGGAGTTGAAGATCTCTCTGACAGGAGACTCTGCCAAATGTTCCCAGCATACCCTCACAGTACGTTTGGGTTTGCCAAGTCTGTCCAACTTCCTCCCCTGCCATCAGATCCAACTCACTACAGGTGGTGATCAGTTGACAGCTCCACCCCCTCTTTACCCGAATGTCCAAGACATACAGCCGGAGGTCAGATGGAACAACCACAAAGTCGATTATTGACCTCCGACCTAGGGTGTCCTTGTGCCATGTGCACTGGTGGACACCCTTATGCTTGAACATGGTGTTCATTATGGACAAACTGTGACTAGCACAGAAGTCCAATAACAGAACACCACTCGGGTTCAGGTCGGGGGGGCCGTTCCTCCCAATCACGCCCCTCCAGGTGTCACTGTCGCTGCCCACATGAGCGTTGAAGTCCCCCAGTAGAACAACGGAGTCCCCAGTCGGAGGACCCCTCTCAGAGACGCCATGAAGGTCGGGTACTCTACACTGCCATTTGGCCCTTAATCGCAAATAACAGTGAGAGACCTATCCGACCTGAAGGTGCAGGGAAACGACCCTCTCGTTCACCGGGATGAACTCCAACACATGACGGCTGAGCTGGGGGGCTATGAGCAAGTCCAGAGTAGTAAAGAGTCCAGCCTCTCTTTCGAGTTGGGTTCCAGAGCCCAAGCTGTGCGTGGAGGCGAGCCCAACTATCTCTGGTTGGTATCTCTCAACCTCTCGCACCAGCTCAGGTTCCTTCCCCCCGGCATAGTGACATTCCATGTCCCTAGAGCCAGATTCTGTGTCCGAGGATTGGGTCGCCGAGGCCCCCGCCTTCGACTGCCATCCAATCCACAATGCACCGACCTCTTACGGTTCCTCCTGCAGATGGTGGGCCCACTGGAGATCAGCCCCATGTCGCTTGCAGGCGAGCCCCAACCCGGGCCTGGCTCCAGGGTGGGGCCCCGGTTGCACCATACCGGTCGACGTCACCGGTACGACGTCGACGGACCTTTTTGCTCTTCTTCATAAGGGGTTTTGAACCGCTCTTTGTCTGGCCCGTCACCCAGGACCTGTTTGCTTTGGGAGACCCTACCAGGGGCAATATGCCACAGACAACATAGCTCCTAGGATCAATCAGGCACGCAAACCCCTCCAACACAATAAGGTGGCAGTTCAAGGAGGGGAGGTTAATATATATAAATTTTTATTGTGAATTGAAATGCCAAGTTCATGGGTTAAAAGGGTTAAATGCTTAAAATAGCATAGGGTTAAATGCTTAAAATAGAAAAAAATGTAAATCTGTATTTTTGTTTCTAAAATCTGTTAATTGTAGTGGTCCTTTTCTAGAAAAGTGTATTTGTATTTGATGTATTTGATTTATTGTTGTATTTATTAATGTATTTTTTCTGTTACAATCAGATGCTTTGGGGACAGTGAGAGAGAGAGCACGTGGGAAAAAGAAAGAAGCACGAAGCTAGGTGCTAGCGAGCAGTTGTATGGTAACAACTCTGAAGTCAAAAAGCTTGTAAAGACAGGTTTTAGATTGTCAGCAAGATAATCTCACAGAACACAGACTTTTGTGAGAGCCAGAGAATTCCATCTTGAAATTCAGAGAATTGGTGTATCTTCACGAGACCCACTTGTTAGTACAGTGAGAGGAATGGAGCATCGTGAACAGACAGAGCTAGCTAACAGAGCTCAACATGTTTCTGTTGGATTGTTGCTGTACAAGAGACACGAAACAACATTGCGGATATTGTCAACTAAGAAAGATGGACAGTCCATTGGATAACCTACAGTATAGCATGTAATAAGGAACCACCATATTTTCATTTGTTGCTTCTGAGTGTATTGAACAAGACCTACCAAAAATGGACAGTCCATTGGATAACCTACAGTATAGCATGTAATAAGGAACCACCATATTTTCATTTGTTGCTTCTGCGTGTATTGAACAAGACCTACCAAAAACAAGGCCCCTTTCTACAACCATTGACAGTAGACAGACCCATTGATATCCTGATTTTTATTTAGGATATTTATATAAATAAAACATGGAAAAATGGAAAGTAGTTATAAAATATTTATACTTTTCTAATTCTGATCAATCAGACTTGAGAATTCAATAATGCCTTGAAATAACTGATATTGATGTAATCGGTGAATATAAATTCATTCACATAAAATACCATGAATTGGCCATTGACATAGAACTTGTTTATAATTCCTACAAATTTTGGGTGAGCTTGCTATGCCTGTTCTGTAGATATAGCAGCAGCCTAGTCCACAAAACTGGTCCACAATAAGTAAAGAAAGAACTCAGGATATTAGGAGATTAGTAATTGAAATGCACAATTCACAACTTTCTTCATGTACTTCCTTCTTTCGCCCATATTGCATTCGTGGCTGTGTATAGAGACAGAGATGAAGCAATTAATTCTTGTGAACCCTCAACTGAGACCAAAACTGCCAGAGAGAATGTCACTCTTTGTGTCTGAGGAAGATAAATGCACATGTTAAAACAAGAAGGAAGAAAGCCAAAAAAGGAAGAGCACATAGTGTCTGCCTATGGTGACAAGTGGTCAAAGGATATCTAATTGCCTGCAAGACAGAAATGTATTTTTTCTAATAAGTGGATTTAGAAAGCTGAATCTTTATAAAAAATTAAGAATGACTGTCTAATTAAGGGATCTTTTTTAAAATGTTGATGTGCATGGGTATTACTGTGTGAACTTGTTCAGTGTCAAAGGTTTTCACTTTTTTTTTGTCATCACTTTTTAGTGGCCTCCATTCCTACCAGAGGGAGATGAGAGAAGATGAAGGGAAGAGACTTTGTCGCTTGATATGTGCATATATGTTAATGTATGTGAATTGTTTTAGGAATTGATTAAATGTCTCTAATGTCCAATGATGCTTCCTACTTGTTATTGTTTACTTAGGTTAAGTCAGGATTGGGCTTATGTTATAATTATTTATAAAAAAAAACAATTCTTGAAAATGATCATGGTAGTAATTACAGAAAATATTATGTCTGTGTAATGTTTTCATAGTTTGCAAATTTAAAAATAGTTTAGTAAAGTGAATTTAAAAAAATTGAACCAGGACATTCTAACAGGATGGACTGGTAAGTAAGTTAGCCATTTCCAGTGGGCTGATAGTTTACTGCAAAATTTTGAGGGTGGTTTTGCATGGAACTGTAGGAATCTGCAGACCTTAAACAAGCTGGCCATGGATAAGATTGATGGCTGAACAAGAGCCTATAAGGGCTGAAATGTGACAAATCTGATCAACATAATAGAAATGTATCAGTAACAGCAAGCTTTGAGGACAGAAAACCAGGCTCACCGTAGTATTGGTTCGGAATGCTGTGACCATGAGACACTGGGAGAAGACTTGTTGTGTGTTCATATTGTCCAGTAGTACTGATATACTGGTACATGGTTAAAGAATTGTCCTTAGTGGCCATTTCAGGTTGGAGCATAGGGCTTAGTCTTAGTTTAGTCTCTAAATTCGGCTTAGTCTCTGAAAATCCGGGTTTATCTCTAATTCCAAACTCTTTGCGCTGCTAGTGTGCAGAAGTGGAACGCAATGTCTGAGCCATGGTCTAACTGCAACAGTTGCACAAAAACATTTTTTTCATCCTGATGTTCAAAAACATCCCTGATTTGTTGAGAGAGATAGGAGAAGGAACTTTGAACCTAATGTTAATTATCCTAAACTGCCGATGCCCACACCAGTGCTTGGCTGGTGAGGAGTGACATGATGAGTGTGTTTTTTCTCAGAAACACTTTACACTTTTTCCAAATCTCAAGGTGGTTGTGGAGAATCACCCCCTGTGCCTGAGAGAGTAGGATCCTCCTGATACAAATCTCCCAATGAGCACCGTCCAGAAGAAAAATTAAGTCTTACTCAGTGGACCAATGGCTCTGCCAGCAGTAACAGGTAGATTTGGTTGTGGTGTACCCTGGCTAGGACCCCATGAGCAGAGCTAGCAAACAGCATAAAGCATACCAATAGAGCCTCAGCTAAATTTGTACCATGGCATCCAGCCCCAGAGGGTCTGGTGAAAAGAGGAGACACAGGAGACAGTGGGTTGACTTCTCAGAGGTGAACAAAGCCAGCCAAAATTGTTGTATGTATCCCGATCATGAGTTCTGGAGTGTATATCGCAATCAGTGAGATAAATCTGGTCTCAGTGAGGCAAGATCTGGTGCACAGCCTAAACAGAGGACACAAACACAGAGGTAACTCTGAGCTTTAGGAGGAAGTGTTTCAGACTTATAAACATGTCTCCATTCTTCAGGCAAATTGTGTACCATGAGAGACAAAATCCCTCCCAAATGCCATGGGAAGGAAGGCCATCTAGGATGACTCCCTAGCCCAATAAAGTCTTGTGACTATAACACAGCAGACTGGGCCCTAAGGCAGTCTACATAATAACGCAGGAATAATGTAAAATGTAAAATGGTCTTGTGTAGCAGACCAAAAGGGATTGGCTGCTATCTCAATTAGCCAAGCACCCTCTGCACCTGGGAGGCAAAGAAGAATTGGCCTAGACATAAGTCCTAAGACTGCCCATAAGCACTGGGTGGATGCCCATATTTTACACAGGGAACTTGAGCTACAATTCTAGCTTTACTTTCCTACAGCAAGGACACTAGGCCATTAGGAAATATTGGTGTATATAAAAGAAAGCCTTTTTCTTTTTCTTTTTCTTTTATCTCCATCAAATTGCATAGCAACGCATGCAGCCATGTAATAGCTGATAGTGTTGGCCATCTGCTTTGCGGTATGGATCTGTGGCTTGGTGAAGTTCAGACCTCAATGGTGAGGCCCTCACTGCAGACTAGCTCCTTTAGCAGGCCAGCGTAATACAAATGCAAAAGCACCATTGTGCGCAGTGCCACACTGGCTTGACCTGTGGTCAAGTAGGCCTTGTCTACAAGGGCCAAGGTGGCCCGACAGGGCTTCATTGGGAGCGCAGGCATTCTCCATCCAGCCGATGAAGAGGAGAGGTACAGTACTTCAAAATCATTTTTTTTTCAATCCTTGGCATCACCACATACACATGCTCAAAGTCTCTGAATAGTTAGTGGCTGAGGAGAACAAATGGCAGTATAAGGATTATTCATTTGTGGAGTTGGAAGTCGGTGTGAAGTAAGGTAGCAGATGTGAAGCTTAGAGTGGACAATGCTAACCATTTGATCAGGCAAATCTTAATAAAAGCTATGCAAAACTGTTATCACCAAGTCAGAAGTGAAGGCAGTAGTGTAAGCAGAAAAAACGAGAGAAAGGACTCATCTGAGTCTGATTAAATTTCTGCTAACTTAACTTGCTACCTCCATGAACAAAGGACCACAATGAATTAGCAGACTCAGGACTTGCAGTGCACCCACTTGACTGGAATGCAGCCAAGTGCACATCGATTGAGCTTAGCTAGCTTATGTTTCAAGAAGAAGAAGAAGAAGAAGAAGAAGTTTTATTTATATAGCGCCTTTCCATAGCTCAAGGTCACTTTACATTTCACAAATACAGTACATTCAGACACTTACATATACACAACACATAATACATATAATTGCATTATCCGAAATGCTTGTTAAATAGATATGTATTTAACTGGGACTTAAATTCAACAGCATGAACACTACTGACTGAAAAGAAGCATGTAACACTTGATGTCAGTAGATAATGATTTACTTGAGTGATGTCAGTAAATAATAAATTAAGCTGCAATCATTAAGCAAGAAACTTAATCCAATTATTGAGACCTGTTACAGGTCGACGTCTCGTTAACGATCCACCACCGCTAGGAGGCGAGACTGCATCAACTTCATTGTAACTTCATTGTAACTTTTAAGCATTAAATCCTCTAAATACACGGTTAAATTATATACTGTTTGAAAGCTTAGACTCTCAGGATTTTATTAAGCGCACACACAAAGCATAATATGATTTATAGTAATTTAACCATTTGATAGAATCTTGAACTAGGTGGTGCTAGTTCGATCTGTTTACTCACCTTTAACGCTGGTCTTTAAATTTCCCTTTCTTCACATTGTCACTAATGTTAATGTATTTTCCAAAACAAATGCTTGTAAAAATCCCCAAGAGTCCAAGGAACTTGAATATGTAATCCTTTTAATCCAAAACACTTTGCTCGCTTCACAAGAATTATGTGTCTGACCGGAAACCGAATTCAAGCTTCACTTCCCCCCTTTGTTGGACTCCTACGTCTCATTGGACGCATACCAAACTTTCAAAACATGTCAGATTTGTAGTCGAGGATCTGACGAATCAAACAAGCCCTCGCATGAGCCAACCAGTGCCTGTGCTGCCGAGATAGGCAGCTAAGAAGCCAATGAGGTCTCTCCATGCTATGTGGGTGACCCTCCCTTTGACTGACAATTTCTCCCTCCAGTAGCGATTTGATGTTTCGCGAGCGTCATAGCTCTTTAGCCAATAAGGAGACGATTCCAACGAGATGCAACATGATACATCTGGTGAGTTTGGGCTGTGCAATGAGAATGCGCATATTAATTTTTTTCAACTTTATTGAGCAATTCTCGAACTTTTCTCACTCTCACGCCTCAGGGTGTCAGTTTACGGGCATATTTTCAGTCAAAGGGAGGGTCACCCACATAGCACATTATACTCACCTCTATATTCCCAGTATTACTAATTGAATGAACGAATAATCGTTGAATGGGGAAGTAGTTTTGAAAAGAAAAAAATATTCCAAATTGCAAAAAATACCAAAAGAGAACAGAGAACTCTACCTGTGTTTTTGGATTATCAATGCTCAGAAGGTGAAAAATAAGTAGGCTGATAAAAACTAACACCTGTCTGAATGATTTATTCCAGAAAGAACAAACAAACATCTTAGAAATTATATTTTTATTCCTTTTTTTTAATCTAAATTAGTCATATGTTGTGTTTTCAATTTAGATTTAACCAAGCAGATTATTTGAACCTGGGCTATGGACATGCTTGGTTATCCCAATAATTTTTGACTGCATTGTATGTGGGAACACAGCTGTTAACTCTATCATTTGTTTTAGATCAGTGGATTATGCGCAATGTGAATATATTTGCTTTACACTTCATTTCACACTGATGGTCTTGGTGTACTGAACCCATGGGTGTAAATTTCATTTAACAGTAGGGGGGGACAATAAATAAAATTAAATTTCTCATGAGCTATTTTTGAAGGGGGGACACAAATAATAGTCTAATTGTACTTATAAAGATTATTATTGTAGCATGGAGACGCATCATTATGGTTATTTTCAAAGTTTTTCTTCAAAGAAAGTAAAACATCCTAAAAATAATCACAACAATAAAAACTAGGAATTAAAACAGTGTTAAAGGTTACAGTGCACTGTGCAACCAGCTATTGTAAACAAGCTAACGTTAACTAGATAAGTGAGGAAGGGGAGGGGGGAGGGTCAATCCACTGTGAGGAAGGGGAGGGGGGACTCAACTGTTTTTAAATGCAGTTTTTGCGTTTGTTTTTTTTTACTTACACAATTATTTAGGTATACATACATATATTTTTCACAATAGAGAGTGAGATTTTTTTTTAAATTTTGGGCGGCGGGGGAGGGGGACAATCCTCGGATTGGGGGGACCCAATCCCCCCCCGGGATTTACGCCCATGACTGAACCTTAAAAATATATAACAAGTAAATTTTGAATTTTAATTCTAGGTTTAAATAAAAATTTCAAGAATTAAATATTTCTGGTTTTAATTATCAAGAAAGTGTAGCCTATAAGCACAAGTGAAATATGTATTTTACACAGCCAAATAAAGCTCAAATTTCAGAACATAGACATGATTACATGAATATATAATATATTCTTCTTATTATGTCTTACTATTGTGACAAATTAATTAAAATTAATATAAAATATTATATTGATTTATATGAGATTGTAATTGCTTATGAAATCACTAGCACTGCATTTTTTTAATTGTTTATTTATGTGAAAATTAAGTAATTTATAAGTGTGTTTATGTATTTTAAGGTCAATTCAAGAAGCTTTTATTGTCATTTTCACCATGTATAGCTGATGCAGTACATGAGCTAAAGTTTCACTAAAATCCTTCTCAAACCATCTCAATCTAGCTTCTTTGATTTTGTCCCTAAATCAGCCAACCGATTCTATGAGCAGACCATGTAAGTGTCTTTATTGCCCAGGTGGGTGAGGTCTAAATGAAGGGCAATGGCATCGTCTGTTCAGTAGTTTGGACAATACATGAACTGTAGGGTGTCCAAAGAAGGTGATAACTGGGTTTTGATGCACCTTATAACAAGCTTCTCGAAGCACTTCATTACAGTGGGTGTGAGTGCAATGGGACAATAGTCATTGAAGCAGGACACTGTAGACTTCTTTGGCATGAGGATGATTGTGGTTGTTTTAAGGCACGTAGGAACAACAGTGCTGCTCAGGGAAATGTTGAAGATATCAGTGAAGGCATCTGCTTGCTGTTCTGCACATTCCCTAGGCAAGCATTTTTAAATCCAAACTCAATGAACACTAGCGATACACTGAGGTGTCAAGGTTGTGGAAGATCCCATACTCTGTTCGTGACCTGATACCCTCTAATAACTTGTCGCGGGCCTTGGTGTGCATGTGTATGCAGCACAACCTAGTGTTAAAGAGACACTCGCTAGCTATCTCTTCCTTAGTTTGGCAGCGTTGAGAATGCCTGTGCGGTTGGCAAAGCTGACTACAGAAACTTTGGCTCTTATAAATAAAGCATACATGGCAGCATGTAAGACCAGTGCAGCTCTGCACACCATAGTGGTTTTGCAGACATATCAGGCCTATCTGCTTGAACTGTGGTGAGAGTCTTAACCCTGAGGTAGTAGTCTGTCCCACAAAGAAGATGGCTCATGCCATTGACTGTCCTATATTGTAACAGAGAGGCATCTGTGGGTCAACCTTATAGGGATTAAAAACAAGCATAAGGCCTCTCTCATAGATGCCCTGAAATAACCCCAGGGCCAGCCTTGTGATGCTGTCAATGCAATGTTATTCCTTTGGGTCTTGGGTCTGGACAGGTATCAGGAAATGAAATGCCAGTTAGCAGTGCTTAGGGAATTAATTCCTCAATGTAGCCAGGAGCCAGGGCCTTTTTCCAGATGCCCTTAATCTCAATCTAGACAGGTGAGGAAGGCTAGCATAACTGGACTCCCCTCATTCCCCCTCAAGAAAGACAGGACCTGATATCAGTCATTTCTGCCAGGCATGCCAAAAAGAAAACCTGATGCCTGAAAGGTAGATTACCAGGGAGTCTTAACTCTGGGGTTAGATCAGTATTTTGTCTCCCCTACTATGAGAAACTCCCCAGCAGTTTTTCAACACTGTATACCCTGCCACTGATGGTGTATCGAGGGTAACTGTAGCTTCAAATCATTCTCTACCTCCACCCTTTGGGCAGGCCAGTTCCAGAACACTGTTTTAGGGAACCAGGTGTGGAAGAACATTCATGAGGTTTACGCCTCTGTCGGACCATCCGGCAGCATGGAAAGATCTGCCAAATGTTTCTCATAGGTATGTGGATACAATACAGGGAGGATACAGAATCTAATTTTTCTATTAAGGCCTGTCACTATTGTCAGCACAGTGCAAGCCTGGTTTCTTCAGCAGTACCCAAAAAGGATTAGGTGCTGTGTTACATTTTAGATGTGTGTGCAAGGAAATGTACTGGTTCAAGATGCTGTACCACATCTCAAAAAAATTTGCCAACTGGTTTGTGTCAATAGATCTGAAGGATGCCTATATTTAAATAAACATATGGATGCTGCCCTAGCTCCTCTGTGTCTCCTGGCATCCATGTACTTTTCTAAGAATATGACTGACTTATCTTATGTCAGTCTGAAGATTTAACATCCAGACATCAAGATGTTGTGCTTGCCCACATGAGGTCCTTGAAAGACTGTAATTTCTTCTTCTCAGAGAACAACCTTCCTGTGAATGATTTGGGATCTGACCACAATGCAGGAACATATGTTTAGGTTGGTTTAGCAGATCCTACTCTTGGCAGAGACCAGATTGTTAGCTCTGAGAGCATTTTCTGGGTTGCACAGACCAGGGAGCAGACTTACTGCTCAAGAGAAGATTTGAAGCCTGGAGAATGGTGTCTCCACATGCAAGGCATGGAATATGGTGGCTTTTGGCCAGGAGTAAGTGGATCTGTATGCATCAGAGTAGTTGATCCATTGCTCTTCATGCTGGTCTCGAAATACTGAGGGAAAAATATCTCCTGGCATGTGGTGGCATTGGTATTGACGTTCCAATAACATAAAGGCATGTCGCAGCATCAAGTTCCCTTGAAAAGG